>NC_085014.1:1558160-1568160 GCF_963854185.1 Sardina pilchardus
GTGTGTGTGTGTGTGTGTGTGTGTGTGTGTGTGTGTGTGTGTGTGTGTGCAGGAGAGGAGGCGAGAGTTCGAGGCGAATCTTGAGAGGCATGGTCTGCAGTTGGAGCGAGAGGATAAGTCGGTAGGAGCTGCCGGCCGTGGCACACTCATACCCCCTAGTGGTCCACATGGGGTATCACACACAGCACACCACAGGCCTAGTACAGCAGAGCCCACATCACAGTGACTACAGAGGGACTCACAACACACACACACACACACACATCATTCCACGTGCCAAATAAGACATCTAATTTAGTTTGAAATACATGACCAAACCTTGCCAATCATAGATATTGACTTTTATACTTTTATCCAGTTCAGTGCAGATGTGTGATGGCCAGGATATCGTGCCTGAACTGTAGTTCATCACTCTTTCTCCTCCACTCTTTCTGTAATCTCTCTTATTTCTCTTTCTCACTCTCCTCCTCCTCCCCCTCTCCCCCTCTCCCCCCTCTCTCCCTCTCCCCCTCTCTCTATACTCTCCCCTCTTTCTCTACTCTGTTTTCTCCCCCCCCCCGCAGGAGGCGGATGACCAGAAGACGTACTTTGTGAAGATCCACGCTCCGTGGGAGGTGTTGAGTAAGTACGCGGACATCCTGAAGATCAAGGTGCCCTTTAAGGTCAGCGACATCCCCAAGGCAACGGAGGCGCCGCTCAACTGGATGACCCGTCCGTTCCGGCTCCCCGAGCGCATCATGCAGCCGGCCGAGGACTACTTCACCTCGCCCTTCGACAAGAACAAAACCGACTTCTTCCTCATCCACGACAAGGACACCTTCTTCCCCCCCTCCACACGCAACAGGATCGTGAGTCACTCACTCACACACACACACACACACACACACACACATACACACACACACACACACACACACATTCACACGCGCACACACACTCACACACACACACACACACACACACACACACACACACACACACACACACACACACACACATACATACACACACACACACACACACACACACACACACATACACACTCACACACAGACACACACACATACACACACAAAGGTGTGTATTTCTGCACACATTTCAGCACACAAACGTGCTACACGTGAACTCACCGAGTGGTTACTGGTCTTCAACGATCTTCTATAGCAAGTTTCGCAGTGAAATTCAAATTCTTATTAAGTTATATTAGGCACACACGGTTGTGAGGTATCTGAAAAAGTTCTTCCGGGATTTCGAAAATCATGCTAAAAGATGACAGAAGCTGTATTTCGCTGCTAAACTTGCTATAGAAGATCGTTGAAGACCAGTAACCACTCGGTGAGCTTCAGATTTTTAAAAACAAACGTTTAGGGGTGTTTTAAGGACAGAATAGTCCATGCACAAAGCAAGCAATGTTAAAGCCATACAGAGCTCCATTCTAAAGCTGCCAAATTCCACAAATAGGCTCAATCGTCGAGATTTCGGTGTCAAACACTATTTGTCATGCTAGGCAATACAGAAAACGGGCTTAAAGTGTAAAATACCAAAATATTCCTTTAAGACGGCTACATGAAGTCGAATGCGCCTAATGTGAATTGTGTGTGATGTCATATCTTGTTGACGTGAGTGGAGTATCATAAGTTAATGTGAGTTGTGTGTGATGTCATATCCTGTGCAGATGTGGAGTATCATGAGTTAATGTGAGTTGTGTGATGTCATATCCTGTGCAGGTGTGGAGTATCATAAGCTAATGTGAGTTGTGTGATGTCATATCCTGTGCAGGTGTGGAGTATCATAAGCTAATGTGAGTTGTGTGATGTCATATCCTGTGCAGGTGTACTACCTGCTGACGCGGGTGGAGTATCATAAGGAGGAGCGCGGGGAGAAGGACAAGAGAGGCGTCAAGCGCCTGCTCAGCAACGGCACCTACAGCGCAGCCTACCCTCTACATGATGTAGGACACACACACACACACACACACACACACACACACACACACACACACACACACCTACAGAGCCGCCTACCCTCTACATGATGTAGGACACACACACACACACACACACACACACACCTACAGTGCCGCCTACCCTCTACATGATGTAGGACACACACACACACACACACACACACACACCTACAGTGCCGCCTACCCTCTACATGATGTAGGACACACACACACACACACACACACACACCTACAGCGCGGCCTACCCACTACATGATGTAGGACCCACACACACACACACACACACACACACACTACATGATGTAGGACACACACACACACACACACACACACACACACACACACACACACAGTAAAGCACTCATGTGTGTGTATGGGAGCAGGAGTGTGTGTATAGGAGTGTAGTGTTTGCTGTGCTGTGGGTCTTGATGGTTGCTGTGGTGTGCCCTGATGGTTGCTGTGGTGTGCCCTGTGTAGTGTCGTTACTGGAAGAAGGCGCGAGAGACCCAGTGTGAGAGCGAGCGCTTCCACCTCTACAGGCACTGGGCTCGCTTCCTCTGCTTCTACAAGGAGCAGCCCCTCAACCTCATACGGTTAGCCCTGCCGCTAGCTCTCATAGCCCCTCAACCTCATACGGTTAGCCCTGCCACTAGCTCTCATAGCCCCTCAACCTCATACGGTTAGCCCTGCCGCTAGCTCTCATAACCCCTCAACCTCATACGGTTAGCCCTGCCGCTAGCTCTTATAGCCTCTCAACCTCATACAATTAGCACTGCTGCCAATTCTTTTTCAGCATCTTGCAATTAGCACTACTAAATCATACTGCTTTTGCGCTGCTGCTAACTCTTACAGCCTATCCACCATATATGGTTAGCATTGCTGGCAACTCTTATAGCTTCTCAACCTCAACAATTAGCACTGCTGCTATCTTATAATCTCTAAAGCAGTTAGCATTGCTGTCATTAGCATGGCTGCTAAATCTTATCCTCTCACACTCATGTAGTTAGCATTGCTGGTAGCTCTTAGCCTTTAACACACCTTACCTGTGAATATGCCATATGACATCATTTCTGTGACAGGAAGTACTATGGCGAGAAGATTGGCATCTACTTTGCGTGGCTGGGCTTCTACACAGAGATGCTGTTCTTCGCCGCCGTGATGGGGGTCATCTGCTTCGTCTATGGACTGCTCAGCTATGAGGACAACGTCACCAGGTATGATCATAAACAACAACAACAACAACAACAACAACAACAACTAATCTGGGGCCTATTGCACAAAACTAGGATAAGGGATTAACCCGGGATATCTTGGTTATCCTGGCTCAATTTATCCGTGATCCAGTTGCACAAAAGCGGGATAGGGGGCAGCAGGATATGTTATGGTATAAGTTACCATGGCGATTTATTCTGTGGAGCTAGCCTGCTCCTGACCAGGCTCACAGCCAAGATAAGTTGATTCTAATGGTAATTACATTATCTGATTGGTTCAGCTAGCTGTCGTTCAAATGAGACCTCCACGTGATTTTTTTTTAAAGAGCTGTAGATTCCATTTATAGGCTATATTATTTGCAACATGCATTTACTCGCAAAACACAGCAGAATGTCTGCCTAATACCATATGGATGTCATTTAAATTATGGTGGCCTTATAATTAATAACATAGCCTACTCGTTGTTTGCTTCTTTTTTGACAGATGTTTGATGAATAGGCTGCTGTAGTAGTTGATTGGAAGTGGAGGGGACATTTTTCGAAGGTGTTTTGAACTAATTCGGCTTTTAAGACAAATTAAGATACTTTGTGCATCTTTGCGGTGGCAAAGCGCTTCCTAATGACGTTGCGTGCCGAGACAAGGAAGGTCTCACACACGTGGGTGCATACGTAAATTTGCATTCAGTTGATCTGCCACACCTACTCCCGCTATGTAACAGAAATAATCATTAACCCCCATCCAAAAAAGTAAAACTTTACCTTCTTGTTAGTCTATATCAAAAGTGGTTGTTCACTTTGTGTGCAAGACGCTATTTTTCGTGTCTTTTTTATTCCAACCGCGAGTTATTGGGGGAGAAACGAGAACGCGCACATACACCGAATAACTTACACCTGGCTTGATGAATCCGTGTCTGCTTATCCTGGATTGGTCTTTGTGCAACCTATTCAGCCGGTATGCTCTTGTTTAGGATTCAGTGATCGCGGCTCAGCAACTTATCCCGGATGTCTTAATTCTGCTTTTGTGCAACGGGCCCCTGATGAGCAAGAAAATCACGGTATCATAAACAGAAACATTGCCAGGTTTAGCAAACAGCATCACCTGGGGCCTATTTCACAAAACCAGAGTAAGTAGATCCAAGATAAGTGACGACACACGCGGTTGACCAAGCCTGGTCAAAGTAAACATGCTAAATACGTTTCACTAATGCTGAGCGCAGATGAGTTGAGGCGGCTAGGTCAAGACAGGTCTAAGTTATTCGGTATGTGTGCGCGTTCTCGTTTCTCCCCCAAATAACTCACGGTGGGAATAAAAAAGACGCGAAAAATAGCGTCTTGCACACAAAGTGAACAACCGCTTTTGATATAGACTAACAACGAGGTAAAGTTGTACTTTTTTGGATGGGAATCATGAGTATTTCTGTTACATAGCGGGAGTAGGTGTGGCAGATCAACTGAATGCAAATTTACGTATGCACCCACGTGTGAGAGCTTCCTTGTCTCAGCACGCAACGTCATTAAGAAAGCTCTTTGCCACCGCAAAGATGCACAAAGTATGTCCTATATTATCTTAATTTGTCTTAAAGGCCGAATTAGTTGAAAACACCTTCGAAAAATGTCCCCTCCACTTCCAACCAACTACTACAGTAGGCTATTCATCAAACGTCCGTCAAAAAAGAAGCAAACAACGAGTATTATAAGGCCACCATAATTTAAATGACACCCATATGGTATAGGCAGCCATTCTGCTGTGTTTTGCGAGTAAATACAAGTAGCAAATAATATATAAATGGAATACAGCTCTTTGAAAAAATCGCATGGAGGTCTGATTTGACTGACAGCTAGCAGAACCAATCAGATAATTAAATTACCATTAGAATTAACTTAGCTTGGCTGTTGGCCTGGTCGGGAGCAGGCTAGCTTCCAAGTATAAATTCCCATGGTAACTTATATGTGATCTCTTCTGTGAAACCAAGTCAAGGCTATGTTCATCCAGGATAACCCAGTAAGCCTGTCTAAATCCCCTATCTTGGTTTTGTGAAATACCCCCCAGAGGTACATTGAAATTCACAAACATAGGCGAACGTTATTCCGTTACCCTCGAGTTTTGGGCCAACGTTTGCAAACAATCGCAAACAGTTTGAGGAGATAATGTTCAGGGTTAGTGGCGTACTCAGTCCTCTTCGTTCTTTTGATGCTGCTTGTTGTTGGGTGCTCTTTGGTCCAAGGTAAATAGTTTGTGTAAGAAAAAGGAGAAAAAAAAATCCTCCACGACCAAGGCACTCCGGAAGTTTAAAATGTCTTTATGTAGAACTAGACATGTCCAACAAGGACCTAAAGATGCCCACGCGTAGCGGCTGGGGCCTTCATCAGGGCATGGGTTCATTAGTTTGAGGAGATAATTCTCCGCGAACATACAGTGGAACTGGACGTGAGTTTGGCGAAGGTAACAATGCATTTACTATTACAATGGAACACCAAATCATTCAAATCGAACTGTTCAAAGAAAACATGTTCTCCACGAATGTTCGCCAATGTTTGCCCAATTTGAATGCACCTCAGGTATACGTAGGGAGCGTTACTCAATTAAATGTCACTGGATATTATAAACAACATTGTCTATAAATGTCACCAAGTATTATAAACATCAGCAGATAATAACCGTTGGCAGCAGGTGTATAAACAATACCTGAAGGTATTGTAGAATTTCACCAGCTGTAATGAAGGTATTACAGTATATAGAATGTCACCAGCTGTAATAAGCATTGTTGTGAGGTATTGACTGCCTGCATCTCTGCTCCAGTAAGGAGATCTGTGAGAAGGGCGGAGACATCGTCATGTGTCCTCTCTGTGATAAGAAGTGCAGCTTCTGGAAACTCAACTCTACCTGCTTGTCCTCCTGGGTCAGTGGCACACACACACACACACACACACACACACACACACACACACACACACTCTCTCTCTCTCTCTCTCTCTCTCTCTCTCTCTCTCTCTCTCTCTCTCACTCTCCCACACATACACACGCACACACACACACACACACACACACACACACACTCTCTCTCTCTCTCTCTCTCTCTCTCTCTCTCTCTCTCTCTCTCTCACTCTCCCACACATACACACACACACACACACACACACTCTCTCTCTCTCTCTCTCTCTCTCTCTCTCTCTCTCTCACTCTCCCACACATACACACTCACACACATGCACACTTTCTCTCTCTTCTCTCTCTCTCTCTCTCTCTCTCTCTCTCTCTCTCTCTCTCTCACACACACACGCACACACACACAATGGAGTCTGTCAGCACTAAAGGTCATCTTGGAGTCAGCCAGACAGAGAGCATGTGTGTGTGAGCTCCAGACAGAGAGCATGTGTGGGTGTGTGTTTGTGTGTGTGTGTGTGTGTGTGTGTGTGTGTGTGTGTGTGTGTGTGTGTGTGTGTGTGTGTGTGTGCTTGGCCTCTTCCGCGCTGCTCGTGCACACTGTCCCTGAGGACAAGGACACTCCTTGTCCTGTCTGTGTCTGTCTCTCTGACATGTCTGAGCGCTGTGTGTGTGTGTGTGTGTGTGTGTGTGTGTGTGTGTGTGTGTGTGTGTGTGTGTGTGGTCTGGTTTGTGAAAGCCCATGTGTTTGAGAAGAGAGTCTATCTCTTCATATGTTGGAGTGGGGAGTGTGAGCTCTTGTGTGTTGGAGTGGGATGCCCAGACATGCTAATGTTTATGTAGTGTTGACAAAGCCCTGTAGATTGTAGGTTTGCCCTGGTCATGGTGATGTCAGTGTGTCTGAGCACTGTGTGTGTGTGTGTGTGTGTGTGTGTGTGTGTGTGTGTCCATCTGATCTCCTCTCTCTGCTCCTCAGCAATCTCACCTGTTTGATAACGAGGGCACCGTCTTCTTCGCCATCTTCATGGGCATCTGGGGTGAGAACAGAGAGACCAGAGAGAGACCAGCACATACCTGTTATAGACCAGCACATACCTGTTATAGACCAGCACATACCTGTTATAGAGAGAGACCAGCACATACCTGTTATAGACCAGCACATACCTGTTATAGAGAGAGACCAGCACATACCTGTTATAGAGAGAGACCAGCACATACCTGTTATAGACCAGCACATACCTGTTATAGAGAGAGACCAGCACATACCCGTTATAGACCAGCACATCTCCTCTACCTGTTATAGAGAGAGACCAGCACATACCTGTTATAGAGAGAGACCAGAGAGAGACCAGCACATACCTGTTATAGAGAGAGACCAGCACATACCCGTTATAGAGAGAGACCAGAGAGAGACCAGCACATACATGTACCTGTTGTAGAGAGAGACCAGAGAGAGACCAGCAAATACATGTTATAGAGAGAGACCAGCACATACCTGTCATAGAGAGAGACCAGAGAGACCAGCACATACCTGCTATAGAGCAACACATCTTCTCTACCTGTTATAGAGAGAGACCAGAGAGAGCAGCACATCTTCTCTACCTGTTACAGAGAGAGACCAACACATCTTCTCTACCTGTTATAGAGAGAGACCAGAGAGACCAGCACATCTTCTTGATCTGTTATAGACCAACAAATCTTCTCTACCTGTTATAGAGAGAGACCAGAGAGACCAGCACATCTTCTCTACCTGTTATATAGAGTTAGACCAGAGAGAGACCAACACCTCTTCTCTACAGTGAAAATAGTATTCCACATCCCAGCTCTGTCAGTGCATAGGAGTAAAACACAATAAACTATGAACAAGTGAGACCCCTATGTGGAGAGACCCATACAGTAAGACCCCTATGTGGAGATACCCCTATGTGGAGAGACCCATATGGAGAGACCCCTACAGTAGCTGTAGGTCTCCTTTAACCTGACTGCGAGCTTACATGCAAAGACATGTTATTTGTCAATTTAGAACAATAATAGCCTAGAAACAGACAAGCTATAATACAATATGAAAGAGAAAATAATCTTCATATAAAGAGGTGTTCCGCTGACCCCGTGACCTTTGCCCTGTGCAGTGACCCTGTCGTGACCTTTGCCCTGTGCAGTGACCCTGTCGTGACCTTTGCCCTGTGCAGTGACCCTGTTCCTGGAGTTCTGGAAGCGTCGGCAGGCGCGTCTGGAGTACCAGTGGGACCTGGTGGACTTTGAGGAGGAGCAGCAGCAGCTGCAGATACGGCCCGAGTTTGAGCTCATGTGCAACCACTACAGAATCAACCGCATCACGCAGGTAGCACACACACACACACACACACACACACACACACACACACACACACACACACACACAGCAGCTGCAGATACGGCCCGAGTTTGAGCTCATGTGCAACCACTACAGGATCAACCGCATCACGCAGGTAGCACACACACACACACACACACACACACACACACACACACACACACAGCAGCTGCAGATACGGCCCGAGTTTGAGCTCATGTGCAACCACTACAGGATCAACCGCATCACGCAGGTAGCACACACACACACACACACACACACACACACACACACACACACACACACACACACACACACACACACAGCAGCTACAGATACGGCCCGAGTTTGAGCTCATGTGCAACCACTACAGGATCAACCGCATCACGCAGGTAGCACACACACACACACACACACACACACACACACACACACACACACACACACACACACACACACACACACACACACACACACACACACTACAGAATCAACTGCTGTTGTTTGATGTACTGCCTGCTGATGATTGGTTGTTCCACAGGAGAAGGAGCCCTATCTGCCAATGAGCGTCAAGCTGCCTCGATTCTGCCTATCAGGTGCCACTGTGGTCTTCTGGGTGAGTGCTCAACCAATCACAGCACTGCACACTCTCACAGGCGAGGGGACCAATCACAGCACTGCACACTCTCACAGGGGACCAATGACAGCACTGCACACTCTCACAGGGGACCAATCACAGCACTGCACACTCTCACAGGCGAGGGGACCAATCACAGCACTCCACACTCTCACAGGGGACCAATGACAGCACTGCACACTGTGTGTGTGTTTCCCTAATTCACAGATTGGGATAAATGCAGAGACCAAATTTCCTTCACGGGATCAAAAGAGTATATATACTTGTACTTATATATGTGTGTGTGTGTGTGTGTGTTTCTATGTATATGTATGTGTGTGTGTGTGTGTGTGTTGTGGTCAGATTTGCCTGATCATCGCGTGCATCATGGGCGTGATTGCGTATCGTCTGGCGGTGTACGCTGCGTTCGCTAAGATCATGTACTTATGTGTGTGTGTGTGTGTGTGTGTGTGTGTGTGTGTGTTGTGGTCAGATTTGCCTGATCATCGCGTGCATCATGGGCGTGATTGCGTATCGTCTGGCGGTGTACGCTGCGTTCGCTAAGATCATGAAGAACTCGGAGACCAGTAAGATCCAGCTGGTGGGCTCGCTCATCACGCCACAGCTGGCCACATCTGTCACCGCCTCCTGCATCAACTTCATCATCATCCTCATCCTCAACTACCTCTACGAGCACGTCGCCATCTGGATCACCGACTGGGGTGAGCAGCGCACACACACATTTACACACACACACACACACCACCACATACCCACTACATGATGTAGGTACACACACACACACACACACACACTCACACACACACACACACACACACACACACACACACCGCGGCATACCCACTACATGATGTAGGTACACACACACACACACACACACATAGTAACGCTGGCTCTGTCCCTGTCCCAGAGATCCCCAAGACGCACATGGACTATGAGAACAGGCTGACGATGAAGATGTTCATGTTAC
>NC_085014.1:1578160-1583160 GCF_963854185.1 Sardina pilchardus
GAAAGGAGGCGAGAGGGAGAAGCCTAAATGATTTATCCACCCCACGTTCACCACAGCGCCGTTTTTTGGAGAAGGGAATCCACAGCTCATTTGGTTTCCATGGCACCGCCCCTGTCTAGCTGAGCTTTCCGATGTGAGCCACACCCACCAGGAAATAAAAACAAAATAAGGGGGTTAAAGTTGTGCGTGTGGCTTAATATCTGACAAGCTTTTATACGCAATCACATGTGCGTCATTACTGCTGTGACAGAGAGCGATGCCTTCGCGTAAAGATACGCGCCATCCTCTCGGTGTGCGTGCGACCCCTCCCAGCGCAGCGTCCAGTCGATCACGGGCTGGCGGACGGGAGAGGCGCTCCCGCGTGAACAGCTCGGACACACCACGCGCCACTGGGCCAGACGCGCGAGCATCGCTGACCTTGGTGCTGGAAAGTCGCACCACCAAAAAAGCCACGAGAAGGAGCGCGGGAATTAGGATCATCTCGTGACTAAAACAATTCAGAATTCACCCGTTCAGTCTTATCAGTTGTCAGGATTTTGTTACTCTTGATTCAACAAAGGATATTCAATTTCGATTTGATCATGATTGAAAACCCTCCTAGTTTTATGAAAAAATAAAGAATCGTTTCTTAACAGGTTAGAAATATTTTATTGCAACAAATTGTTTAGTCACGAAGATATGGCATTGCGTGCGCATGCTGAGCGCCACCGAAGCGGAGAGTGTGTGTTTGTGACCAGGCACCAGCTCCACTCCTACATGTAGCTAGGCGTTTTCTCTCACACACACCGCCAGCCACCCGTTCCAACGGTACACCTTTGAGGCACCTCCGTTCCTCTTCAGCAGGAAACACCTTTGTACTGTCTCTCTCTCTCTCTCTCTCTCTGGTGTGAAGTTCGGTCGCCACAACCGTACCGTAACATGACACTCTAACGGAGGACGAAGCAGTACCGTCGGATTATTCGCATTTGGACATGGAGCCCGAGCCTGCGCCCGAGCCCGCAGCCCGGGGGTTCACCCCCAATAAAGAGGGGCTGAAGCAGTTCGCGGGGAAGACGCTGGGTCATATGTACAGGTATTTATAAACATTTAATTTATACCCACCTACTCCGAACAACCAGTGTTTAAAACCAGCCATTTCTGCATTAACGTTGGACGTAAAATCAGCTATATGTACTGCAGTTGAATATATAATTAAATATTAATTTCCATTAAAACAGGGACAGATTTAGATGTGAATTATATGTCTGTTGGGGGGAACGGACTCAGATTAGAGTGAAGGTGACTTGTCCTTTGAAGAGTGCTTGATGTGTTCCAGCTCGGGCCTTGCGTGCACGAGTGAAGGGAGAGCGTGCCATTCTTAAAAATTCGAGGAACCTGCAGCAGCCGTGCAGATCATGCGCGAGCTGAATTAATTCCGTCTTTGGTGGATGTGGTTGTTATGGAGGGAGCGCAGTGCCCGCCATTGCGTAGTAAGAGTTGAATGTAAGCATTCCCTAGAGAGAGAGAGAGAGAGAGAGAGAACGAGAGAAGAGCTTATTTTAGACTGTAAGCGAGTGAAAGGATAATTGACAGGGAATAGGCGTCTGCTGTCATCGCGTGAGCGCTTCTCTCGTATAATTTATTTACCTGTGCGGACGTGGGTCGATGCTTTTCGATGTTTAACAGCAAACTCCAAATTCAGACTCTCTCTCTCTCTCTCTCTCTCTCTCTCTCTCTCTCTCTCTCTCTCTCTCTCTCTCTCTCTCTCTCTCCCTCTCTGAAGGCGTGCTTGTAGGTAGAGCTTTATTCAGGCGAGATGGGATAAGGAAACTGAAAAGGGACATGATGGGCTATTTTTGACTTTTCACACATAATCGAAATAATTTCCTATTTAATTCGATTCTTCGCCATTTTATGTGCCAGTATTATTTTACAGATGCAATTCACACCCGCCCTAGGACAGCTTTATTGGCATTTTCCCCTTTACACTGGTGTCTAGCTAAACACAGGAATTCTACAAAAAATAATTGAAATCGCACGAGATACAGATTGACTTCACCTGTTTTCGTTACAAAACAATCGAATGATGATCGGTAAAATAATAAAATGCACACCAGTATTGTGGATCCGAGCATCATACACGGGCCCAATGAGAAAATCATGTAAAATCGAAATGCTTTACAGACGTTTTGACATTGCATTCGTTTCCCGAGGATTATTTTAGGTATTAACATCAGTTGGGTATGAATAGCATGTGAAGATTGTGCCGTAGTATATTTCCCATAATTCGAAACCCTCTTCAACATGGACGACTATGTCGGAATATATGTCGGAATAGGCATGTTTCATCTAGTGGGAGAAATACACGTTGTGGGCTTTGACACTTCTGCCACTTGATTCACGCATGTAAAGGCCCGTGCGTCTTCTCAGATGGGAGCGCGCGAGTTCCCGTGAATGCAAATAAGGGCGAAGGTGAGCAAATGCTGCAATGCGGTACAGGCCGCAATCCGCGATGTCTCCCAGCCACATATCTCACTCACTCACTCACACACACACACACACACACACACACACACACACACACACACCTCTCTCTCTCTCTCTCTCTCTCTCTCTCTCTCTCGCACACTCACATACATTTATTTGACACGGGTTCTAGTGTGCTGGGGGTGGCTACACCTCGGTGTATTGTGTGTGTTGTGTGGGCTGTTTAGGTGAGTTGGAGCTGAATGATAAATGTTCAGCCGGAAGAGACCGGTGGCCAGAGGCCTCTCTGAGGTGTTCCCCTGTAAGAGGACATTACTAACCTAAAAATCTGTGTGTGGAAATGCAGGAGGCTCCAGTTTCACTATCATTAATAGTTAATCAACTCTAAGAGAGAGGGAGAGAGAGAGAGAGAGAGAGAGAGAGAGAGAGAGAGAGAGAGGAGAGGGAGAGGGAGTAGAGAGAGAGATTTCCCTTTGCCCTCGCCTGACACTCCCGCCGGTTTGGAGCCAGGCCAGGCTCGAGCTCAGGTCAAGGCGGGTAGAATGACTTCCCCACTCTTTCCCGCCATCGCAGAGTGCTCGAGCGGCGACAGAAGCCCGGAGAGAACATCGAGCTGACGGAAGATGGCCGCCCGATGGCCGCGGAGAAGAAGACCCCGTTGTGCGACTGCACGTGCTTCGGGCTCCCGCGCCGGTACATCATCGCCATCATGAGCGGCCTCGGGTTCTGCATCTCTTTCGGGATCCGCTGCAACCTGGGCGTGGCCATCGTCAGCATGGTCAACAACAGCACAATCCACCGGGATGGCAAGATTATCGTCACAGAGGTGTGTGCGTGTGTGTGTGTGTGTGTGTGTGTGTGTGTGTGTGTGTGTGAGAGAGAGAGAGTGAGGGTGGGTGGGTGAAGGGAGGTTTACTCTTGACGTAGACTAAATGACGGTGTCGTGTCCCCCCTCCTCCTCCCTTCACTCGTGTTGTCGGTGATGCAGAGGCGCGCGGCACATACCCGCCCCCGCGTGCGGCATCACCGGGGCCTCTCTGATCCGAGCTCGTGACGCAACACCGGTACCAATAAAACCCCTCCTGTTAAACACACACACACACACACACACACACACACACACACACACACACACACACACACACACACACACACACACACACACACACACTCGTTTTGAGTGTGCCCTGCAACAGTGACCATGACAGTGAAATGTCAGAAGGGTAGTGTTGTAAGTGAAAAACTGATTTCTTTAGCCTATTAGTTCAATGATAGGCTACTCAAAGTAGGCTACGCAATTACCTAATTCCAAGTATTTCCCTATATTAACCCTTGTAAGATTTATTTATTAAACAATGCTATTTACAGTAGTGGTTTAATGTTTGTACAGATTTTGTATTTTATATTGCAGTGAAACTGAATGACTGTCGAATATAACTAGATTCTGGGCTCCAAAAATGGTCTGTGCTGTATTTAAATGTTCTGATAAGAGGAAACTCCATTGAATCCCCACGATTTCGCTGCTTGAAAATAACAAAGAAAGCCACGGTCTTTTAAATTAGGCTGCTTAAATAAATCCATGGGCTGTTATTATTATTGTTAGACCTACTCATGTTATCATTGTTGTTGTTAGTGTTACTACCATAACAATTGTATTATGTTTGCATGGGTGTTTGCAATTCTCTCTGCAGAAAGCGAAATTCAACTGGGACCCAGAGACGGTGGGGATGATCCACGGCTCCTTCTTCTGGGGTTATATCGTCACACAGATCCCGGGGGGGTACATATCCTCGAGACTGGCGGCAAACAGGTGTGTGTGTGTGTGTGTGTGTGTGTGTGTGTGTGTGTGTGTGTGTGTGTGTGTGTCTATAAGCCTACACATATATTACTACCGGATGTGCAAGCTCACAATGCGTAATCAGTGTATCATGTCCAATTTGGAATGCTAAACCAGGGCTCATGCCACCACGCGCTTCCTATTTAACCGGCATTTTGCTATTAGACACATTTGTACAATATTGATTTAATGTAATAAATACATTTTATTTGTATTTGTAAACTGTAACAAAAATATCCGAAACAGATTCATCAACTTTTATTATTTATTTATGTATTTATTTATTTTTCAAATGTGACTTTTCGTTCCTTCATCTTTGTTGCGAGACAGAAAATAGTAGGCTAATAAAAACCATGTGGTAAAAATCGCGTTCCAGAAATTCTAAACGGATCTGGCTTGAGGTGCCGTTAGCTGACCGGGTTGCAGCAGGCGGACGGTGGAGCTGCTGAGAGCTGGCGCGAGCTTTCCTCCACCTGTTAATGAGCTCCCGGAGGGGTGCCGTGACTAATCCCGCGCGTGCCGGGGGCATGGAGACCGGCCCTTCTGTCGTTGCCAGACACCAGCACACGTCTACACGGGTCATCGATGAGGAACGACCACCGACATCACTCAGCCATTGTTTTAAAACACATATAACCAATATAAGACATTCGTTTTTTAAACTTCGACTGACCTCAGTCACTAGGCTGAAACTTTT
>NC_085014.1:1588160-1595660 GCF_963854185.1 Sardina pilchardus
CTGAGAGGATGCTGTGCTGAGAGGATGCTGTGCTGAGAGGATGCTTAGCTGTAGTCACCTGAGGCCTAGACACACCTGATCTCACTCTACGCACTGAGAGGATGCTGTGCTTTAGTCCTCACCTGAGGCCAAGACACACCTGATCTCACTGTACGCACTGAGAGGATGCTGTAGTCCTCACCTGAGGCCTAGACACACCTGATCTCACTCTACGCACTGAGAGGATGCTGTGCTGTCGTCCTCACCTGAGGCCTAGACACACCTGATCTCACTCTACGCACTGAGAGGATGCTGTAGTCCTCACCTGAGGCCTAGACACACCTGATCTCACTCTACGCACTGAGAGGATGCTGTGCTGTAGTCCTCACCTGAGGCCTAGACACACCTGATCTCACTCTACGCACTGAGAAGATGTCTGTGTGATTGACAGATCACCTGATGGTGGACAGTTGGCTGGCAGACTATTGAGAGATGCTGCAGCCACTGGCTGTGAATGATTGCTTATGACAAACACAGTGATGTGTTTCACAGTGATGAGTGATGAGTGTGTGTGTGTGTGTGTGTGTGTGTGTGTGTGTGTGTGTGTGTGTGTGTATCCAGGCTTTGTGCAGATGTCTCTAGTGATGTGAGCTCATATGGATGATCTCATGCTGAGGAGTCCCCTGCTGACCACATAGAGCTCAGAGCACTTAGAGAGAGGAAGATCCTAAAATAAAGCTCTGTGTGTGTGTGTGTGTATGTGTGTGTGTGTGTGTGTGTGTGTGTGTGTGTGTGTGTGTGTGTGTGTGTGTGTGTGTGTGTGTGTGTGTGTGTGTGTGCCCTCTCTCATACTACTCCTCCAGACCGAGTAGAACAGTTCTCCTGTAACAGTTCCCCTGCAGCTGTGGAGTAGAGGAAGTGGCTACAAACTCTAAATAAATAACAATAAACATTTCAAGCGATAGGCATGAGTATTATTTCATAGTTGAAGATAGATAAACTACACAAAGAAAACAGAAAGAAAACACTGTTTGTGGAGAAAAACTAATTTTTTTTTTCTGAATTTCTGAAAAGAATACCCAAACAAATTACAATATGTTTTTTACTTTATTTAAATGTCTAACATGTACCAGTTTTATATATGTAATATATTAACAACATAAGTGACACTGTGCTTAGTTTGTTCACTAAGGTTATACTACAGCAGCAAAGAGATAACAGGTATTAATACCTTCAAACATTAGACAAAGACAGGTTGCATCTAATATCAATACCATCATGATAAAGTGACTGCATGAGTATCGTTACGTTTCTGAATTTGGTCTTTATTAATTTGCCTTCACAACAAAACCATGGTTAACTGATGTCAAATGATCCCTGCCACACTAGTCAGTGCTATTAGCCACCTCAGAACTGTGACATGTTCAAGGCCGTCCCCATATGTCTAGAAGGAGCTACGATTTGTTTTCTGATCATTTCCACTCAGAGACACCTGTTTCTCCATTCACCTCCAGTCATTTACTGTTGCAATATGGCGGTGCCATTGACATACACGTTCTAGTGTGCAATGCGGTATCTACCTATATATATCTATGCTAGATTCATTGTACACATTTGTAGCAGGTGCAAGATTCTAGATTGTATGCTGTTATAGTTGCTGCAAGATTCTAGATTGTATGCTGTTATAGTTGCTGCAAGGTTCTAGATTGTATGCTGTTATAGTTGCTGCAAGGTTCTAGATTGTATGTTGTTATAGTCATAGATATATCTATGGTTATAGTTGCTGCAAGATTCTAGATTGTATGTTGTTATAGTTGCTGCAAGGTTCTAGATTGTATGCTGTTCTAGTTGCTGCAAGGTTCTAGATTGTATGTTGTTATAGTCATAGATATATCTATGGTTATAGTTGCTGCAAGATTCTAGATTGTATGTTGTTATAGTTGCTGCAAGGTTCTAGATTGTATGCTGTTATAGTTGCTGCAAGGTTCTAGATTGTATGTTGTTATAGTCATAGATATATCTATGGTTATAGTTGCTGCAAGATTCTAGATTGTATGTTGTTATAGTTGCTGCAAGGTTCTAGATTGTATGCTGTTCTAGTTGCTGCAAGGTTCTAGATTGTATGTTGTTATAGTCATAGATATATCTATGGTTATAGTTGCTGCAAGATTCTAGATTGTATGTTGTTATAGTTGCTGCAAGGTTCTAGATTGTATGCTGTTCTAGTTGCTGCAAGGTTCTAGATTGTATGTTGTTATAGTCATAGATATATCTATGGTTATAGTTGCTGCAAGATTCTAGATTGTATGTTGTTATAGTTGCTGCAAGGTTCTAGATTGTATGCTGTTATAGTTGCTGCAAGGTTCTAGATTGTATGTTGTTATAGTCATAGATATATCTATGGTTATAGTTGCTGCAAGATTCTAGATTGTATGTTGTTATAGTTGCTGCAAGGTTCTAGATTGTATGCTGTTCTAGTTGCTGCAAGGTTCTAGATTGTATGTTGTTATAGTCATAGATATATCTATGGTTATAGTTGCTGCAAGATTCTAGATTGTATGTTGTTATAGTTGCTGCAAGGTTCTAGATTGTATGCTGTTCTAGTTGCTGCAAGGTTCTAGATTGTATGTTGTTATAGTCATAGATATATCTATGGTTATAGTTGCTGCAAGATTCTAGATTGTATGTTGTTATAGTTGCTGCAAGGTTCTAGATTGTATGCTGTTATAGTTGCTGCAAGGTTCTAGATTGTATGCTGTTATAGTTGCTGCAAGGTTCTAGATTGTATGTTGTTATAGTCATAGATATATCTATGGTTATAGTTGCTGCAAGATTCTAGATTGTATGTTGTTATAGTTGCTGCAAGGTTCTAGATTGTATGCTGTTCTAGTTGCTGCAAGGTTCTAGATTGTATGTTGTTATAGTCATAGATATATCTATGGTTATAGTTGCTGCAAGATTCTAGATTGTATGCTGTTCTAGTTGCTGCAAGGTTCTAGATTGTATGCTGTTCTAGTTGCTGCAAGGTTCTCTGTGGCATGTGGGTCCTGCTGTGGTGTGAGTGCTGAGAGTGTGTGCTTGCTGTGGTCTGGTCTCGCTGGTGAGACATCTGTGATGTGGGCTCTAGCCTGTGTGTGGTTCTGTTGGATGCTTTCTGCTGGGATTCATTCTGTGGATATGCTGTTATGATTTGAATGGAAACATATCTCATGATGACAATGATGCTGTTCGTATGCTGCAGTGTGTGTGTGTGTGTGTGTGTGTGTGTTTAATATGTTTAATGGAAACATATCTCATGATGACAATGATGCTGCAGAGATATGGAACTTAGAGCCTCCATTAGCTGCCTCCTTGAGTGGCTGGTGGCTGGTAGTGGTGTGTAAAAGGATAAGCCTGCACACACACACACACACACACACACACACACACACACACACACACACACACACACACACACACACACACACACAGACACAGACACAGACACAGACATGGACACTCACACAATACGCACACACACATACACACATACAGACACACAGTTTTCAGGCTGAGAGCATCAGGAACAATGCAGGACTGATGCAGGGAAGCAATTTCACTCAGAGGGCGAGTGATGGAGAGTGTGTGTGTGTGTGTGTGTGTGTGTGTGTTCATTGCCTTATTAGGCGGGTGGTGTGGTGCATCCATTCCTCTCCCTTCCAAAGCTAATCAGAGAGATTTGCCTGCTGGGATCATGGCTGACACCAAAGATCCTTAAAGCGGAGCAAGATACTTCGTCGTAGTTCATGTCTATGGGCTTAAAATGGGGATCACTTCCTCTGCATAAAGGGGTGTGTCATACCCATAGACTTCAATGGAACAGCTCTGCATAAAGGGGGATTTTGCCCCCCCTCCCGCTTGCGATTCGGGTTCCAGGAAGTGGCTTCTCATGAAGTATCTTGCTCCGCCCTTAATGATCTTTGCTTACATGTCTCATCAAGACCTTTTGAGTCTCAGCAGCATCACGTTTACCCGCCCTGTTAGACTGTAGAGGACCAATAAGAAATGCTCCTCATGTTTACCCGCCCTGTTAGACTGTAGAGGACCAATAAGAAATGCTCATCATGTTTACCCGCCCTGTTAGACTGTAGAGGACCAATAAGAAATGCTCCTCATGTTTACCCGCCCTGTTAGACTGTAGAGGACCAATAAGAAATGCTCATCATGTTTACCCGCCCTGTTAGACTGTAGAGGACCAATAAGAAATGCTCCTCATGTTTACCCGCCCTGTTAGACTGTAGAGGACCAATAAGAAATGCTCCTCATGTTTACCCGCCCTGTTAGACTGTAGAGGACCAATAAGAAATGCTCCTCATGTTTACCCGCCCTGTTAGACTGTAGAGGACCAATAAGAAATGCTCATCATGTTTACCGTCACCTCTCCTCCTCTGTCTCTCCTCTCCTCCTCTCCTCTCCTCTCCTCTCCTCTCCTCTCCTCTCCTCCTCCTCTGTCTCTCCTCTCCTCCTCCTCTCCTCCTCCTCTTCAGGGTGTGACCTACCCTGCGTGTCATGGCATCTGGAGTAAGTGGGCCCCACCCCTGGAGAGGAGTCGATTAGCCACCACCTCCTTCTGTGGTGAGTCAGTGCACACACACCTGCCCGACCTCCACCTGATTGTGTGTGTGTGTGTGTGTGTGTGTGTGTGTGTGTGTGTGTGTGTGTGTGTGTGTGTGTGTGTGTGTGTGTGTGTGTGTGTGTGTGTGTGTGTGTGTGTGTGTGTGAAGGGAGGTGTTGCCTTCACTATATATGTTCACTATATATTTTCTATGCTGTACTAATAGACTAACAAATCTCTAATGTTTTACATTCCCCTCTGATTCTCTCTCTTTCCCTCTCTCTCTCCATCCATCTCTCTCCCTCTCCATCCCTCTCTCTCTCTCCCTCCCTCTCTCTCTCTGTCCCTCTCCCTCCTCTCTCTCTCCATCCCTCTCTCTCCCTCCCTCTCTCTCTCTCTCCCTCCCCCCCTCTCTCTCTCTCTATCCCTCTGTCTCTCCCTCTCTCTCAGGCTCCTATGCGGGTGCTGTCATTGCCATGCCTCTGGCTGGGATCCTCGTGCAATACTCTGGCTGGTCCTCTGTCTTCTATCTTTACGGTGTGTAAAGTGTGTGCGTGTGTGTGTGTGTGTGTGTGTGTGTGTGTGTGTGTGTGTGTGTGTGTGTGTGTGTGAATATTCCAGTGGAGATCAGATGAGTGTGCTGATGTGGTCCGTGTGTGTATTGATTAATTCCTGGATGTTTCCATGAGTCTGTAGCTTTCCCAATAACCCCCTCCACACACACACACACACACACACACACACACACACACACACACACCATATTGAATTACTGGCTGTGTGATGAGGGGAGAGATGGATAAATAGGTCAAAGGTCACAGATGTAATGATGTCAGCAGACGTGTGGTATCAGTGTGTGTGTGTGTGTGTGTGTGTGTGTGTGTGTGTGTGTGGGATGGGCCATGGTGCTGTGGTGACGCCTGATTGTGTTGTATTGTGTGTTAATGGCTGGTGTCACATATCTGATACTAAACCAGCTGCTTCCTTCTCCCCTACCCTCTCACTCTCCCTGTCTCCTCTCTCTCCTCTCCTCTCTCTCCTCCCTCCATCCCTCTGTAATCCTGTCCTCCCTCCCTCCCTCTCTCCTCCCTCTCTCCTCCCTCCCTCCCTCTCTCCTCCCTCTGTCCCCCCCCCCCCCGCAGGTTGCTTTGGTATCTTCTGGTACATGTTCTGGATCCTGGTGTCGTATGAGAGTCCGGCGGTGCACCCCACTATAACGGAGGAGGAGCGCACCTACATCGAGGAGAGCATCGGGGAGAGCGCCAAGCTGCTGGGGCCCGCGGAGGTCAGCCTTCATCATCCCTCCTCTTCATCACCCCTCCTCTTCATCACCCCTCATCTTCATCACCAGCCTCTTCATCGCCCCCTCCTCTTCTTCACACCTTCCTCTTCATCACCAGCCTCTTCATCACACCCTCCTCTTCATCACCCCTCCTCTTCATCACACATTCCTCTTCATCACACATTCCTCTTCATCACCAGCCTCCTCATCACACCCTCCTCTTCATCACCTCTGCACTACACCATCCTCTCCTTTTCTTTCCTCCTTTTCTTTCCTCCTGTCCTCTCCTCTCCCCTCTCCCTGTCCTCCTCTCCTCTCCTCTTCTCCTCTCCTCTCCTCTCCTCTCCTCTCCTCCTCTCCTCCTCTCCTCTCCTCCTCTGTCCTTTCCTCTTCTTCTCTTCTGGCCTCTGCAGTCAGTTGGGGTCAGAGACGCTCATGTTTTGGATGTTTTCAGGATGTGTCCTCTCCCTACAGAAAGCACAGATCCCTTTTGAAGTTCAGCTGAGTTAGCATCAGGTCTCTATCAGGGAGCACAGACCAAGTGGACTGAGTTAGCATCAGCTCTCTATCAGGGACCACAGACCATGTGGACTGTACCACGTCTGATGAGGTCTGACCAGTCAGTGAGTGTCTGTATCTCCAGTCAGTGAGGTTTGTGTAGCTCCAGTCAGTGAGCGTCTGTATCTCCAGAAAGGGCTGGGCTCTGGTGGTGGTAGCATAGTGGCTAAGGAGCTAGGCTAGCATACAGTAGTCTGGTGGCGGTAGCCTAGTGGCTAAGGAGCTGGGCTAGCACACAGTAGTTTGGTGGCGGTAGCATAGTGGCTAAGGAGCTGGGCTAGCATACAGTAGTCTGGTGGTGGTAGTATAGTGTCTAAGGAGCTGGGCTAGCATACAGTAGTCTGGTGGCGGTAGCCTAGTGGCTAAGGAGCTGGGCTACACACAGTAGTTTGGTGGCGGTAGCATAGTGGCTAAGGAGCTGGGCTAGCATACAATAGTCTGGTGGTGGTAACATAGTGGCTAAGGAGCTGGGCTAGCATACAGTAGTCTGGTGGTGGTAGCATAGTGGCTAAGGAGCTGGGCTAGCATACAGTAGTCTGGTGGTGGTAGCATAGTGGCTAAGGAGCTAAGGAGCTGGGCTAGCATACAGTAGTCTGGTGGTGGTAGCATAGTGGCTAAGGAGCTGGGCTAGCATACAGTAGTCTGGTGGCGGTAGCATAGTGGCTAAGGAGCTGGGCTAGCATACAGTAGTCTGGTGGTGGTAGTATAGTGGCTAAGGAGCTGGGCTAGCATACAGTAGTCTGGTGGCGGTAGCCTAGTGGCTAAGGAGCTGGGCTAGCACACAGTAGTTTGGTGGCGGTAGCATAGTGGCTAAGGAGCTGGGCTAGCATACAGTAGTCTGGTGGTGGTAGCATAGTGGCTAAGGAGCTGGGCTAGCATACAGTAGTCTGGTGGTGGTAGCATAGTGGCTAAGGAGCTGGGCTACGATACAGTAGTCTGGTAGTGGTAGCCTAGTGGCTAAGAAGCTAAGGAGCTGGGCTAGCATACAGTAGTCTGGTGGTGGTAGCATAGTGGCTAAGGAGCTGGGCTAGCATACAGTAGTCTGGTGGCGGTAGCATAGTGGCTAAGGAGCTGGGCTAGCATACAG
>NC_085014.1:1600660-1608160 GCF_963854185.1 Sardina pilchardus
TCGAGACCAGAGCCCTACTGTAAATGCTGAGTTAGTGTGTGAGTTGTGTGTGAGCACAGTCGAGACTAGAGCCCTATTGTAAATGCTGAGTTAGTGTGTGAGTTGTGTGTGAGCACAGTCGAGACCAGAGCCCTACTGTAAATGCTGAGTTAGTGTATGAGTTGTGTGTGAGCACAGTCGAGACTAGAGCCCTATTGTAAATGCTGAGTTAGTGTGTGAGTTGTGTGTGAGCACAGTCGAGACTAGAGCCCTATTGTAAATGCTGAGTTAGTGTGTGAGTTGTGTGTGAGCACAGTCGAGACCAGAGCCCTATTGTAAATGCTGAGTTAGTGTGTGAGTTGTGTGTGAGCACAGTCGAGACCAGAGCCCTATTGTAAATGCTGAGTTAGTGTATGAGTTGTGTGTGAGCACAGTCGAGACTAGAGCCCTATTGTAAATGCTGGGCAGGGGGCACAGTTAGCCTGTGTGCAAAGTTCTCATGCATGCGCTAACAACATCATGTGGCGTGAGGCAGCTGTCAGCTGACCTGCTGATGTTTGTGCGTCTGATCTTCTCACGGTGCTGAGTATGCACAGAGATTTAGCACAGTTATAGCACACTTTTACACTTCACACTTTACCCAGCATTTACATTAGAGACCATCCGGGACAGGATCTCCTTGTAAATGTATGTAGATTAGATTAGATTAGATTAGATTCAACTCTATTGTTTTGATTTTGTAGATTAGATTAGATTAGATTAGATTAGACTCTATTGTCATTGTGCAGAGTACAAGTACAAAGACAACACAACGCAGTTTGCATCTAACCTCAAGTACACCAAAGCAATGTGATATATACAGTCCAAAGCAATGTGATATGTACTGTACAAAGCACAGACAGGTGGGGCATGTGCAGATGACATGTGAGCTGAATGAGACCTGTGTGGCTTCTGATTGGCAGGTTTTAATGTCAATCATCTGGACATTGCCCCCCGCTACGCCAGCATCCTGATGGGCATCTCCAACGGCGTGGGCACCCTGTCGGGCATGGTGTGCCCACTCATCGTGGGGACCATGACCAAGAACAAGGTACACACACACACACACATGCACACACACACACTCATGACCAAAAACAAGGTACACACACACACCTACTGACTGGGTTTTACACACACACACACACACACACACACACACACACACACTCATGACCAAGAACAAGGTACACACACTCACCTACTGACTGGGTTTTACACACACACACATACACATACACACACTCATGACCAAACACAAGGTACACACACTCACCTACTGACTGGGGGCCATGACCAAACACAAGGTACCACACACTCACCTTCTGACTGGGTTTTACACACACACACACACACACACACACACACAGACACACACACACATGCACGCGCGCATGCACACACACACACGCACACATGAGCACACACACACACACACACACACACACACACACTCCTCTCTTCCTTTCTCTCTTCTCAGTGTCCATCTCTGACTCTTCTCTCTTCTCTCTCTCTCCATCTCTAACCTTCTGTCCTCTCTCTCTTCTCTCTCTCCATCTCTAACCCTCTCCTCTCTCTCTCCATCTCTAACCCTTTCCTCTCTCTCTCCTCCTCTCTTCTCTCTCTCCATCTCTAACCCTCTCCTCTCTCTCCTCCTCTCTCCTCTCTCCATCTCTAACCCTCTCCTCTCTCTCTCCTCCTCTCTTCTCTCTCTCTCCATCTCTATCCCTCTCCTCTCTCTCTCCCCCATATCAGACGCGTGAGGAGCATAGACCCAAAAGAAATGGACAAACAGACTCCGTTGTTCTCAAAAAATTCTGTTTACTTCCCATCATTCGCGCGCAGACTTTGTGATGTTATCCATCCTGTAACTTGCTGTAACTGATCTGATAGATGGGTCACACAGAAATTTGACATTCGGGACATCAAGTTTTTTATTAGGCTAGGTTTACTTGCCTCAAGGTAATGCTTTACCTTATCATACAGTAGTCTACATAGGCTATAGCGTTTTCACTGATCTTGCTAATGACTTTCCGTCATGCAGGCTGGACTGAGCTTCTTATCCAAACATTACGGTTAATCTCCCTACTGTGCGACGTCGAACGTTAGCTTCCCTCCAACCGACATGCTAACTATATTTCTTTACGGGAAACCAACGTTATATAAGAGGAAGACGTGAATTAGGCTCTGTGTCCACCAATCGTGTTTTTTGCGCCGACGGCGACAATTCTCAATATAAAGTCTATGTAGCCCAGTGTTCACAGTGCTGAGCGCCCTCGGCGGAAAAAAGCTCTCGGTGCTGACCGTTTTTTACCGCAGTGCTCAGAGCGCTCAAAGTTGAAATCTGTTCAACTATTAGAACAGCGCTGGGCTCGTCAATGTCACTTCTCATTATAAACCGTCTCCGGTTTTGGTAACTTTGCAACAATAAACACTTCTCGAAGCGCCGAGAAAAGCGTTTTTTAACGCTCTCAGCGTGAAAAACGCGCTTGGTGGACACAGCACCTTAGTTGTGCCTTCTATACCCTATATAGAATATACAGAAGCTATAAGGGCGACACAGGGCACATGTTACATGAAGTTATGGGATCTCAAAAAAATCTGCAATCTATGGCTGTCCTATGGGGTTAGCAGAGCGTTGATCACCAGCTCCATCTGTGTTTCTACTTGCGGGACTTTTCCTGCCCCCTTGGTGAGGAGTGGCAGTACGTGTTCTCTCCATCTCTAACCCCTCTCTCTTCTCTCCTCTCTCTCTTCTCTTCTCTCCTCTCTCTCCATCTCAAACCCTCTCTCTTCTCTCCTCTCTCTCTTCTCTTCTCTCCTCTCTCTCCATCTCTAACCCTCTCTCTCTTCTCTTCTCTCCTCTCTCTCCATCTCAAACCCTCTCTCTCTTCTCTTCTCTTCTCTCTCTCCATCTCTAACCCTCTCTCTCCTCCTCTCTCTCTCGCCCCCCCCCCATCCCAGACGCGTGAGGAGTGGCAGTCGGTGTTCCTGATCGCCTCCATGGTGCACTACGGGGGCGTGATCTTCTACGGGCTGTTTGCGTCGGGCGAGAAGCAGCCGTGGGCCGACCCGGAGGAGACCAGCGACGAGAAGTGCGGCTTCATCGACGAGGACGAGCTGGCCGAGGAGACGGGCGACATCATGCAGAGCTACAACACCATGGCAACCGGCCCGGCCAAGGGCTACGGAGCCACCACACAGGTCAACGGGGGATGGGCCGAGGGCTGGGAGAAGACCGAGGAGTACGTCCAGCAGGGAGGCTACTCCTAGAGCCACACACACACACACACACACACACACACACACACACACACACACACACACACACACACACACACTACATATAAGACAAGCGTACTCACACACACACACTCACACACACACAGTGTAGACCTATTTTGTAGTCTTTGTGAGTTCTGACTAAAAAAGATGAAATAATCACCTATACCAGTTAAAAGTCCCTTTGCTGTATGTTTGCACTCGTTTGAAGATGAAAAAAAAAGATCATCACTGAAGAGAAACCCAAAACAAACAAACAAACAAACAAGCAAACAAACAAACAGACAGACAAACAGACAGACAGACAGACAAACAGACAGCCCAAGGCGTGTCCAGTAGCCTTCAGATGAGAAGAGTCACAGCACATATCAGTCTGGAGGGCTGTAGATGTTATATGTATTTAAACAACAGAAGGACTTTTATTTTGAAGTGCAATCATATGTAAATTCGTAAAGTGCTTTGTCACCACATCCAGCAGCAGTGTCCTGTAGATGTAAAGTCAACAGGACTGCTGAGTCATTACTACAATCCAGTAGCAGTCTCAGATAAAAGACTGCAGTCATCCTAATGGACCAGTACTACACCACACACCCAACTGCTGAGTCATTACAGGCTAATTGTACAGTACATTCTTCATTACCGACCAGTCATACACTTCATATGCAGGACTGCTGAGTCATTCTAACCAACCAACAGTACACGTCATGCACAACCAGCCACTTGGTGGCGCTGTGGAGACTCCCAGCCTGGCCTGATACCCCCTCCAGCCGGACCCTGGTCTAATACCCCTCCAGCCGGACCCTGCTCTGATACCCCCTCCAGCCGGACCCTGCTCTGATACCCCTCCAGCTGGATACCTCTCCAGAGCTCCATTCCCCTGATTGCACTGAGTGGGTCGTGGCTGTCGTTGTGTGAGTCGGTTCCTTGTTCCCTGGGTTCTGACACCTCGTGTCCTTGTTCCCTGGGTTCTGACACCTTGTGTCCTTGTGTCCTGGGTTCTGACACCTCGTGTCCTTGTGTCCTGGGTTCTGACACCTCGTGTCCTTGTGTCCTGGGTTCTGACACCTCGTGTCCTTGTGTCCTGGGTTCTGACACCTTGTGTCCTTGTTCCCTGGGTTCTGACACCTTGTGTCCTTGTGTCCTGGGTTCTGACACCTCGTGTCCTTGAGTCCTGGGTTCTGACACCTCGTGTCCTTGAGTCCTGGGTTCTGACACCTCGTGTCCTTGAGTCCTGGGTTCTGACACCTCGTGTCCTTGTGTCCTGGGTTCTGACACCTCGTGTCCTTGTATGTTTACTGTGGGTGTAACGTTTGCTGAGACACATCTGAAGACTTGGGTCTTTGCCTTAAAGAGCACACTGAACAATAAGACTATGAGAGAGAAGGGGGATAGAGAGGCAGTGGAAAAGAGAGAGAGAGAGTGAGAGAGAAAAAAAGATAACGAGAGAAATAGGTTTGAATTGAACAGCAGGCATGTAACATGTTATCATGGGCTTGTGCAATGCAGAAAACCATTTAAACACATAACTTTAACAAACAGATTTACAAATATATCTGAAAACAAAAATATAGCCTATGCACACATCTACAATATATCAAATATTTATCAACATTCTATGAAATTATAAAAATCTGCATTATGTTATATCAAAACATATATGATAAGAAATGACATATTGTATCAAGCACTGTTTGAGATTCTATGGTTCTGACTAGGAGCTTAAGAGGTTCTAAGGCTGAAGAACGCTGTAGTGGGGAACATCAGGGGTGGATAGTGTGTAGGATCTCTAGAAAAAGAGAGCAGTTCAAAAGATGAAGAACGTTGTAATGGAGAACATCAGGGGTGGATAGTTCTAAAACTGAAGAACGTTGTAGTGGAGAATATCAGAGGTGGAGAGTTCTAAAACTGAAGAATGTTGTAGTGGAGAACGTCAGGGGTGGAGAGTTCTAAAGCTGAAGAGCGTTGTAGTGGAGAACGTCAGCAGTGGATAGTTCTAAAGCTGAAGAACGTTGTAGTGGAGAACATCAGCAGTGGATAGTTCTAAAACTGAAGAACGTTGTAGTGGAGAACATCAGAGGATAGTTCTTAAGCTCAGGAACAAGAAGAAAGAGGCTACAGCAGACCAATGCCATGCGGCAGTCTGTTGCCATAGGGATGACCCTCACACATACACACACACACACACACACTGAAAGCATGTTTAGTAGCTCTCCCAAACACACCCTTCCATCAAGCACAAGGAGAGAGACACACATGAGACTGGGCAATAGCAGGGTTAGCACACAAGCTAATGTGACTGGGCTAACAGGGCTAGCACACAAGCTAATGTGACTGGGCTAACAGGGCTAGCACACAAGCTAATGTGACTGGGCTAACAGGGTTAGCACACAAGCTAACGTGACTGCACATGAGACTGGGCAATAACAGGGTTAGCACACAAGCTAACGTGACTGCACTGAGCTCCAGGGCCTCGTCACCATGGCAATAGCCATATGTAGCAGTGTAGAAGTGAAAGCACACAAAACCAGGACTAGACAGGATCTGATAGGGCAGCAGAAGATGGAGCCGGCATGAAGAATTGTCCAGTAGTGAGGTCTGTGAGGATGTAGAGTTGTTGGTTTGAACAGTTTGTATCCTGCCCCACAGTCCCAAGGTTCTGCCACAGTCCAAAGGTTCTGCCACAGTCCCAAGGTTCTTCCACAGTCCAAAGGTTCTTCCACAGTCCAAAGGTTCTGCCACAGTCCAAAGGTTCTTCCACAGCACCTGATGTTCCCACTACAGCAACAGCGCCCATTAGTCTGGCCTCAGCAAGAGAGGAGAAGAGAGAAAAGAGAGAGAAGAGAGAGAGAGAGAGAGAGAGAGAGAGAGAAAAGAAGAGAAAAGAAGAGAAGAGCGAGAGAGAGAAGAGAAGAGAGAAGAGAGAGAGTTAGGAGACATTAACTAGAGAGAGTTTGATGATCTTATAGGAGTTGACCAAGTCATTGTGGAGCATGAGCTAGAACCAGAGGGATGGAGTTAGTCTTGCCTAAGCACAGTCTGTCCGACCAATGAGAGGAGAGAGAGAAAAGAGAGAGAAGAGTTCAGAAGATGATAGTTAGTCTGCCCTAAGCACAGTCTGTCCGACCAATGAGAGAAAAGAGCGAGGGAAGAGAGTTCAGAAGATGATAGTTAGTCTGCCCTAAGCACAGTCTGTCCGACCAATGAGAGGAGAGCGAGGAGAGAGTTCAGAAGATGATAGTTAGTCTGGCCTAAGCACAGTCTGTCCGACCAATGAGAGAAAAGAGAGAGAAGAGTTCAGAAGATGATAGTTAGTCTGGCCTAAGCACAGTCTGTCCGACCAGTGAGAGGAGAGCGAGGAGAGAGTTCAGAAGATGATGGTTAGTTTGCCCTAAGCACAGTTGTCTCAAAGACCCAAATCTTCACATCCTTCTGCTAAGAGAAGCATTAAGCTAGCGCCATGCCATGTTGAAGTCTGTGGATGTGTGTTATGCATGGATCAATGTTTCATTTACGTGAAATGATCGGATTACTACAATGTGTTTTTTTACTCTGAATGTCATAATGTCTGTCTGTTGCATTTCTTTGGGTTTCCTCAAGCTGTTGCAATGTATCTGATTTCTTTACACGATTAACCAAAGGTGGGAAGTAGAGGAGGGGTCACAGCTGGAGAGCTCCCATTGGAGGACAGCTGACCAGTGAGATGCCGGGGGGCGGGCTACTGCCTGGCCACGCCCCCTGCAGGTGCAAACCATTCTCAGTGTACAAAGCAATAAAGCCATGGCTGGCAACAGTTGCCGTGGGTTTATCAGCGTAAACAAAATAAGAAAAAAGAAACACGCGTATAGCACATTTAGCCATAGTGGTTTTGGTTTCATGAGTAGTGTTTTTGTGGATGCAAATTTTAAAAAAGAATAATAAAACATACAAGTAAGTGTAATTAAAAAAAAATCTTTGAAGTATGTATATATGAATACATATAGATATATAGATATATAGATATATATAGCTCTAGGCCGAGTCCAGCTGCTCCCTGGCTAAGCGGGGAGCGAGAGCTGGGCCCACTCACCAGAAGAGAATGATATCCCCAGCGTCGCCACGGGAACGTTTCCTAGGCGACGGCTCCAATCCCTGGCCCCGTGCACCTCTGTAGTGATCCTATCCTGTGTCCTCCCCGTGCTCACTTTTCTTTTGGAGAGTATG
>NC_085014.1:1623160-1640660 GCF_963854185.1 Sardina pilchardus
TTTTCTGCAATATTTCCCTATCAATTAATTCACATATGTAAAGTTAAGGCACGTTTAGACTTGCTGTAGACAACGCGTTCGTGTACGCATCATGGCTGCCTCGCGTATTTTGCGGTCGTTTGGTGCGTCGGTCGTGCACGTCGTCGCAAGCGAACACGACGCGTCCGCGAGATGCAATACTGACAAGAAAGTAGGGGGCGATCATTGCCAAAACAAAGTGACTGCAAGATGCATTATCGACATCAAAGCTGGGGGCAATCATGAGAGTAAACAATGGCACATGGCCACATCCACATCTGATATTAGGCTACTAGTCTCCCCCTGGTGAAGACCTCCAGTAAGGTGCGTAATGCTGCAGCGAGTCTGTACACAGGACACAGCAGGTCGCACACGGACGCATACGCTTACGCTTGGTCTAACGGCAAGTATAATCCCAGCCTTACAGTCAATCAACTACTCATTAAGCACAAATCAATTGTTAATCTATTCTCTTATCAATAAAAACAATTTCCTCATAAATTACTTCGTTCTTTATATGTACCCTATCTTTTTCTACTGGTGTAGTTCCCTGGGCGAAGAGACTTCACGTCGCCGTCTCTCACACATTAAGGTTTCTCCAGAAATCGTGAGGACATGTTTAGTAACGGGCACTGCAGCTGTTAGTTGTAACACCAGCGGGTCTCTGCTGCTCGGGACTGTGCCTTGATCTGCGCACGCTCGGCCTCGTGCCATGTCGAGAGCGGACAGCAAATGTAATTACTCTCCTCACGTAGCCTCGGGCGGCCGACCCGTGCACCTCTACGGCTGATATCGCATTAATTTGTCGTGGGGTGTTGGCAGGTTATCCATTACATTTCCGTTATGAACGAGCCTCTGTCAAGAGGCAGCCCCAACTAGTCGCGCGTGCGCTAGAGCCGCGCGAGACGGCTATAAGTCAACTCCACCGTTCAGAGTTAATTAAGAAAAGGACAGCGAGCTTATTAAATCCAAATTAACTTCCTTTGAGGGAATAGAGCCTTGATTAACCGTCCTCTTTCTTTTAACATTTACAGAGTCTGATTCGGCACTCAATCTGATAAAACTTTTAGGCTACTTTTACCTCTTTCATTCACAGACTTTTCCCCATTCTGACAGAAGTCTGTAGCCGACTGGATGTCACCGCGTGTGTTGAGTGTTGAGGGAGTATTGGCCGGAGGCTCCTCCGTCTCTCTCCGCCATGGCGAGTTGACAGATGAGGGGAGCGTGCAAATTAGGGCGGTACCCATCTGATGTCGCGCGGGTCTTCATGACCCGCGGGACCAATTTGGCGCGACGCTGAACACGCGCAAGCTGGTCCGGGGCACCTTAATAGTTTGGGTTGCCGTGGAAACGTGACGCCGCCATCTGCCGGGGTCTTGCTCGCTGATCCTTGACGTGTACGCGCAGCGCTTTGTTTGTATTGGACGCGCCTCGCGTGAGTTCACAGAGCACTCGAGTGGAGACGCGGCACCTGATTGCTGTCACTTAGAGAGAACTCATAATATTGGTTCAATCAAATATTATTCAGTTACAATTTGTGTTGCAATCTCTCTCTCTCTCTCTCTCTCTCTCTCTCTCTCTCTCTCTCTCTCTCTCTCTCTCAACTCAATTCAAACAAATGATGCACAAACCATGCAACTATTTTATTCTGTCCAAGCAAAAATGGGCCAAAATGACTCCTTTGGATCAACTGCTGTTGGTGACCTTAGCAGGTCTGAGGGAAAGTATTATTTATGATACACTGATATTATGATCTATACAAATGAATGTTTGAAAAGAGATTAATTCATTATTTACGTATATTGATTTGCATAAAATGCACATATTTTGCTTAATTTGAGGGTAAATTCCATTACAGCTTAAATGCTGCATGTTATGAAATAAATGTGAACGCATAAAGTTGCACATAGCTATTGTTAAATAAGTTGCATATAGCTATTACTAAAGAAGTGCCAAATGTGTCAGCAATTGGATAAAAGGAACTCTCATAAAAAACTTTGAACCAACATGCTAACCACTGCCAATGTATTCCTATGGACATTATGAAAATATACAATACAATAGTACAATAGTATTACAATTTTTACATCACAATCAATATGACTGTAATCTCTTTACAGCTGATGATAAAAAAACAACAGAGTCACCAGCATAAAAACACAGGAAATGGGATCCACCCCTCGATACACACAGGCACCTCCCACACTGAGACACACTGTAGAGGGGCACCTTATGTACTGTACTCATATTGTATTGGCCAACTGGGACGTCACTCGTAGACTAAAAATACTGTCCACATTTTTATTCTGCCTGCACAAATGATGCACAAACGGTTTTGGAGTCAAGGGGGTGCTGAGTGACCAAGTGAAGAATGTGAAACTCAAAAACGAAATTGCACAAAGAGACAAGAGACTGGACAAGATTCACATTTACCCTTTTACTGTTTTTTACTGTCATTTGTTGACAGACCATGTCATTGTGTTACAGAAAGGAAAAGACATTCCATAGTACAAAAGGGGAAAAAGGGAAAAAAGTAGAAATGTGACCATGGGACAATCTCCTCAGGGAAGACTGTAGAAATGTGACCATGGGACAATCTCCTCAGGGAAGACTGTAGAAATGTGACCATGGGACAATCTCCTCAGGGAAGACTGTAGAAATGTGACCATGGGACAACCTCCTCAGGGAAGACTGTAGAAATGTGACCATGGGACAACCTCCTCAGGGAAGACTGTAGAAATGTGACCATGGGACAACCTCCTCAGGGAAGACTGTAGAAATGTGACCATGGGACAACCTCCTCAGGGAAGACTGTAGAAATGTGACCATGGGACAACCTCCTCAGGGAAGACTGTAGAAATGTGACCATGGGACAACCTCCTCAGGGAAGACTGTAGAAATGTGACCATGGGACAATCTCCTCAGGGAAGACTGTAGAGATGTGACCATGGGACAACCTCCTCAGGGAAGACTGTAGAGATGTGACCATGGGACAATCTCCTCAGGGAAGACTGTAGAAATGTGACCATGGGACAACCTCCTCAGGGAAAACTGTAGAGATGTGACCATGGGACAACCTCCTCAGGGAAGACTGTGCATGCTGCAGTGCTGTAGGAATTACAGTGCAGTCCTCCTACATCTCCACACACACACACACACACACACACACACACACACACACACACACACACACACACACACACACACACACACACACACACACACACACACACACACACACACACACTACAGTGCAGTCCTCCTACAGCTCCACACACACACACACACTACAGTGCAGTCCTCCTACAGCTCCACACACACACACACACACACACTACAGTGCAGTCCTCCTACAGCTCCACACACACACACACACACACACACACACACACACACACACTACAGTGCAGTCCTCCTACAGCTCCACACACACACACACACACACACACACACACACACACACACACACACACACACACACACACACACACACACACACACACACACACACACACACTACAGTGCAGTCCTCCTACATCTCCACACACACACACACACACACACACACACACACACACACAGACACCAACTACAGGCTCATCTTCAAGGGCACGCCCCACGACCCTCTAGGTACACACACACACACACACACACACACACACACACACACACACACACACACACACACACACACACACACACACACACACACACACACACACACACTACAGTGCAGTCCTCCTACATCTCCTCACGTTCCTGCCTTTTGGGCCACAAATTCTCATAGGACAAGCTGTTCAACCATTTGGCATGTAAAAACTTATGCTATGAACTAAAGCCTAAATGTTGTGGGGCTGAGACTATTCAGCAGAGAATTGTACAGAATAATTTGCATGGCTGTACCAAAACAGTTGCAACTTGTTCAAAGAAATGAGACACTGCTTTTTTGATGTGCACAAGTGACACAATGATGTGAAGATTGAACACGTAGTTTTGAGAATTTCAATTCTGATCTGAGAAATGTACCAAAGCGACTGAGAACAACTGTAATTCCCATTATGCTGTTATGACCGCTGACCATGTAAGGTATGATCTGTTGTGCATGTTCATAGCTCACAAAAGCTACAGGGATGGAAGTGTTTTATGAGGGGGGTGAGAGTCTGTTAAATGCACCATTGTAATGCAGTTCATACCCCCCCCAGCTCCACCCTTTTGATGATCCTGACAACATGACTAAGCCATTTGACTGTCTCATCCGTACACATGACTCAAGGACTTGTCATTCTAATGGCAGTGACATGTTCATTGGCACACATATTTAGTTTTGAGAGATGAACTAAGGATTTTTAGCAAGAAACTGGCTTTTGCAGCATTAAACACATTTGTACAAATAGTTTTGAGAAACACATACTGTTTTGCAAATCTCAAGGATGGTTCGAGAAATGTACCAAAGCAACTGAGAAACACTGACCTGTGTGATTGGGATGTGGCCTGATTCATTCTGATTCCATTTATAATGAGCATACTACAGTATACGATAGCCTATATAGGATAGTGTTCCATTTATAATGAGTATACTACAGTATACGATAGCCTATATAGGATAGTGTTCCATTTATAATGAGTATACTACAGTATATGATGGATAGTGTTCCATTTGTAATGAGTATACTACAGTATATAAAAGCCTATAGGATAGTGTTCCATTTATAATGAGTATACTACAGTATATGACAGCCTTTATAGGATAGTGTTCCATTTATAATGAGTATACTACAGTATATGATAGCCTATATAGGATAGTGTTCCATTTATAATGAGTATACTACAGTATATGATGGATAGTGTTCCATTTGTAATGAGTATACTACAGTATATAAAAGCCTATAGGATAGTGTTCCATTTATAATGAGTATACTACAGTATATGATTGCCTATATAGGATAGTGTTCCATTTATAATGAGTATACTACAGCATATGATAGCCTATATAGGATAGTGTTCCATTTGTAATGAGTATACTACAGTATATGATTGCCTATATAGGATAGTGTTCCATTTATAATGAGTATACTACAGCATATGATAGCCTATATAGGATAGTGTTCCATTTGTAATGAGTATACTACAGTATATGATTGCCTATATAGGATAGTGTTCCATTTATAATGAGTATACTACAGCATATGATAGCCTATATAGGATAGTGTTCCATTTATAATGAGTAAACTCCAATTGCATAATCAAAACTCTGTATAATCCAAATGAAAGCATATTTGTGTTCAATTGATAATGAGCATATGGTGCATATGGTAGTGTTGCAGTGTAACATGGGTCATCCCAAATAACACAGGTAGACTTCCTGCATGAGTGTCCTCCCATTCCCCATGAACTATCTCTGATATAATAAATACAACACATAGGTGCACACGTGTAGTGGAGTCTAATCACTGTCACTCTCTCTCCCTCCCTCTCTCTCTCTCTCTCTCTCTCTCTCTCTCTCCTTCTAACTCTCTACCTCTCCCTCTCTCTCTCTCTGTCTGGTGGTGTCTGCCACAGTCCAAGGTCAGGAATGTTCAGGAATGCTTCCTCGGCTCCCAAATGTTCTGGCCACACCTGGACGCTCCTCTGCTCTCCAGGGCAGCTGACAGCAGACGCACTCAGAAGGAACGGCAACTTCCCTGAGCTTTCACATGGGACTTACTAAAGTGAAATGTTCTTGAAAAAAGGTTCTCCACCACCAACAACAAAAGCATGTTAGGGTTCTAGATAACAGTGTGGGTAAGAGAACAGCGAGGATCAGTGCCAGCTGAGAGTGAACAGGTCAGAGCGTTGGAACAGTGCAGCGCGAAGAGGAGACGCGTCAGCTCCGAGTGGGGAGGTCAGAACGTTGGGAGAACCCCAACAGCAGCTTGGTTCTGAGTCACCATTTTCCCATCAGAATGTCTAGAAGGTTCCGTCCAAGCCCTGAGTCAGGGGAGCGATCTGGCAGCTGAGCAGCCGTCCCCACTTTATAGACATCTGCAGCGGCAGCACACGGGCCAGGGGCAGAGAGGGAGGGAGAGAGAGAGGGAGAGAGAGAGAGAGGGAGAGAGAGAGAGGGAGAGAGAGGGAGAGAGAGAGAGAGAGAGAGAGAGAGAGAGAGAGAGAGAGAGGGAGGGAGAGAGAGAGAGAGTAAGAATGAGAGAGAAGGAAAGAGGGGGAGGGAAAACAAAGAGAGAGAGGTGGAGGAAACTATGCTTCAGCTTGATCATATACTTTTCCTTTTGTGTTTGAATAGAGTGACTGTGTGTGTGTGTGTGTGTGTGTGTGTGTGTGTGTGTGTGTGTGTGTGTGTGTGAGAGAGAGTGTGTGTGAGTGTGTGTGTGTGTGTGTGTGTGTGTGTGTGTGTGTGTGTGTGTGTGATCTTGTATCCCAGGCTATGTGTTTAAAATCTAGTCCTAGACTCCCCATGCCATGCAAACATAGATGACCACTTTTAGCATCATGCAAAGTGCGCGTGATGGAACTTTCGGGAAGTTTACACAATCCGGTTCATATCACCACGAGAGATCGCTCATGGAAATGTGTGGTGACGTGAAGCCATCACGGTGAAGGTTTGATATCGGACGAGATGATGTTGCTATTACACCGGAGTGCGGGCAGGCAACAGGCGTTATGACTTTTATGAAAAGAGTTAATCTGACGAGGAGAGAGGGCCAGCTTTCAGGAACAGCATAACTTTCATTGGTTCATTCATAACGTTCAGCGAAAAATATGCCTTCTCGTTCTCGTTTTCAATTCAATTCGGTTCTCTCTCTCTCTCTCTCTGTCAGACACACACACACACACACACACACACACACACACACACACACACACACACACACACACACACACACACACACACCTATGCAACTCCGGGGCCGGTAAGAGGGCGGGATAGAGGGGAGAGGTGGGAAACTTTGGAAACGTCTCTATAAGTTCAGCTGCAGACTGAAGGACTACACCGCACCGAATCACTTCCGAGGGTAGTTCCCCGTACTGCAGGTTCACAGACGTTAAGGCACTCAAAAAAACAAGTTACAAAATACTTTTTTCGGGTCCACGTGGAGTCGGAAATACTCTTGACATACTGCCCTGGAGTCGGCGAGTGAGTCGGTGAGTGACTAAATGATTGATTTAGGCTACAATGTGTCCAGCTTCTAGATCTCAGCGCCTTGTATTCGGAATAACTTTGCATTACTGAATTTCGCAGAACTTTTGCAGAACATTTGTAGCCTAGAGCTGATGGTCAAGTTCAGATTTCAATTAAATGACCATGACAGTGCAATCAGTAACGGAGCACTACAGAATACTTGTGTAGCCTATATGGCGATCATGGTTTGTGCATCCTTACAGACTGGTTACGTTTTTAGTTGAGGTAAATGCATTGCAAGTTTCGTCGCCTCTGAGGAGTGGAACAGCGATAGAAAAATTCCTCGGCTTTCTGGAAAAAAGCACGAGCCGAGTTTCCTCGGTAAGCCTCGAGCGCACACTTTTACAAGCGCGCTCCCACGGGTTCAGGCCTCTCCCGCAGACGCGTCCTTGTGTCCCGCGGGCAGTCGCTAATCAGCCTCATCCGTTCCCCGCGCACCGGGCCGCCTCCATAAAGTCGTGAGTCACGTCCTACACACACAGCGTGCTTCTCGAAAAGCGGTTGACGTGGGAGGTCGAGTGGGCCAGGGCTCGTTCGCCCCAGCGCGTTTTGTTTTCTCCGTGAGACGGTCCCTTTTCTCTGAAGTGACGATTTTGGTGGTGGTGTGAGTGAGTGAGAGAACGGGTGTACGTGATGAACGGACAGCTCGAGACAGATTCCAGTGTCGCACGGCCACGGGCGAGTGCTGGTGACCCAGTAAGATGAAAGGGGTAAGATGACACGAGCTCTGCCTATTCGCACGAGGATCTGTCAAGCTGAACAATCGCCCATAGAGTCGCTTAGGGACCTCTCTCTCTCTTTCTCTCTCTCTTTCTCTCTCTCTTTCTTTCTCTTTTTCTTTCTTTCTTCCTCCTGTCATGGGGGATGGTTCATCTCAGCTCTCAGCAGCCTGACGGCCTGCCCTCCAGCTCTAACCAGAACGTGTCTCATGGTCAAGCACAGTCCTGCCGGCGGCCAGGCAAAGTGTGTGTTGTGTAGTGTAGGTCATTAGCTTCCCCACTCAGTCCTACACTAGAGCAGGGAGTGAACACGGACATAGAACAGAGGCAGCACAAACAAACACACACACACACAAACAAACAAACAAGAAGGCAGTGGATCTGATGGGGGGGGGGGGGGGTCGGGGGTCAGAGGAGGGGACAGAATGCTGGTGCGCTAAGTCCTAAGTCTGACCTGTGTGTGTGTGTGTGTGTATGTGCGTGCATGTGTGTGTGAGGTGAGAGAATAGTCTCTGCACTCTCTCTGACCTATTCTCAGAAGGAGAAGAAGTTACCGGGAGACACACAGACACTGAGGGAAGAGACAGAAGAGAGAGTTTGTAGGGAAAGCAAGAAAGAGGTGAATACTTTCAGAGAGAGAGAGAGGGGGGGGGGTCCATCATTGACCAGATGTATTTATGCTGTTAGCTTCTTGCGTAGCAGTGAGATGTTTATTTAAATGAAACCCTCTGCAGCCGAAATCTCGTCTATCCTACTGTGTGTGTGTGTGTGTGTGTGTGTTATGGGGCCATGTTAGATTCCTGTGTTTTATTGAGCTCCAGATGCAGGATCATACTCCAGAGTAGTGTGTGTGTGTGTGGGGGGGGGGTGCTTGGCATCACTCCCGTCAGCTGTTCCTGTTGGATTCAGTCTGTGAGTATTGGGGGGGGGGGGGGGGGTTACGGTAAAAGAGTGGAGATGGACAATCCTTTAAAAAATACCTCAGGGCTGTGAGCAGTTTTAGGAGTCTTTCTTTCTCTCTCTCTCTCTCTCATACATACTGTATATACATGTGTGTGTGTGTGTGTGTGTGCATGTGCGTGCGTGCGTGCGTGCGTGCGTGTGTGCGTGTGTGCGTGTGTGTGTGAGTGATAATAGGTATCCTGAAGTATCACTATAACTTTGTGTGAGTGTGTGTGTACAGGTGATCTAATGGTAGCACTTTATGGTAAGGGTACATACTTAAATTCATTCATGATTGCATTACATTGCACAACATTACATTTGGCTGACCCTTTTTCAACCAAAGCCACTTACAACATGGTGAAAACATTTGAAGCTTTTTAAAGCAACTCTAACAGCAGTTTTAGGAACATTAAAAAAGATAGAGACAGAGTGCCGTAAGAGTGAAGAAAACAGAAGGTGACAAATCTAGTGACATGTTAAAAAGCTGGAGTGCAGTAGGAGTAGTGCATCAATGAGCGGCTGGGAAACGTCATTCCTTTATATCTTATGACCTCATGCATGAACAACACATCAACTAATGCATTAGATATGGTGGGTGATTATTGATTTATGATTTATTAAGCATGAACAACTCATCAACTAATGCATTAGGTACGGTGGGTACATCATTGTGATTATGGTTTATTAAGCATGATCATAATTACATTGATGTAGTCTTAATTGCTTGATGTACCCATGTCTGTGGCCTGTCAACTGAAGTGGTGAATAATGACATGTGTTCAGAGAACGGCGTTCAACTCAGAATTTGAGTAGTGATGATGACCACTTTTTTGCCAGAAAAATAAATAATGATGATCATCCTTGATAAATCCTCATAATGATGTGCCCACCGTACCTGATGCTTTAGCTGATCTGCTGGTCATTAGAGGGGATGCATCCCCTCTATTGAAATCCGGTCGCTTCTTATTATTATAACTAGAAATGCAATTCCCGAGGAATTACATGAGGGGATGCAATCTGCTGGGTAGACTTTTATTTTGACACACAGGAAACACTTCTATACTATGTGTAGTTCAGGGAGAGCCAGAGGCAAAAGATTCTATAGTGGAGCTCTGTTCTAGAATCTTTGCTTAAAAGTGACAGTTAGATTCACAGGGCAGTGTTCTAACTAGACTGGGAACTGAGAGTTCTGGCCCATTATGACATCACATTCTCCATTAAAGTCTATGGGGGAAAAATACACTTTTAATTACAAATATCTCAAAAAGTATAAACTTCTCAAAAATGTCAAATAGATTGTCTAGTAGATATTTGGAAGATCTACGGAACGGTGTTTCAACCAAGTTTGTACGTTAAGCGGTTCGGGCTGAATAGCGCGCACAAAAAGGTAAAAAGAATAATAATAATAAGAAGCGACCGGATTTCAATAGAGGGGATGCATCCCCTCTAATTACAGTGCATGAAAATGCACTGTACTGTTCTTCCTAGGCTTCTTATTACAGTGCATGAAAATGCACTGTACTGTTCTTCCTAGGCTTCAACTTCAACTTTTTATTATTCTTCTTCTAACGCACGCAATTCAGCTTGAACCGTTTAACGTAGAAACTTCATTCAAACGTTGTTCCGTAGGTCTTGCTTATGCCATGTGTGCTTTGTATTTTTCAACTTTGTAACTTTTATACTTTTTAAACTATTAGTTAAAAACTATTACAATTTCCCCCATAGACTTAACATTGCTCATTATGACATCACGGCAGCAATTAGAATCTTACGCCAGGTGGCCGGCCACCTGGGCACCAACTGTCAGTTTCTCTGGCTTTAAGCATACAGTCTCTCAGAAGACTACATATCCTGTTAACTGTTTCCTCTGTCCACAACTGTTTCAAAATAAAAGTCCTCACTGCAATAATACACTATTAAATCATTTAACCATTGAAACTACTCAACTATTGAACTGTTCAACCATTCCAACTGTCAGTTATCATCCACTATGCCTGCAGTCAACTACATGAAACCTCCATGTACCTAGCAACCAACATAGCAACCATTAAAATTAAGTGTTTATGACCGTTTCCATAGCAACCAACATGATTATACATGATTATAACATGTTTCCTGATAGTGGCCACCATGGATACCCTAGCAACAAATGTTTCAAAATAAAAGTCCTCACTAGCAAGTTAGCTAGTTAGCATGGTTAACATATTTAGCATAGTTAGCATTTTTAACATAACTGCAAAAAATCATCAACTAAGTTAGCTAATCAACCTGGTTAGCATTGTTAGCAAATTTAGCATTGTTAGCATAGTTAGCATTTTTAGCATTACTGCTAGAAATCATCGGTTAAGTTAGCTAATCAACCTGGTTAGCATTGTTAGTAAAGTTAGCATTGCTAGCATAATTAGCATTTCTAACGTAATTGCTAGAAATCATTAGCTAAGTTAGCTAATCAACATTTTAACATGAATAAAAATCATTAGTTAAGTTAGAACTGGAATAATTCATCTTTAAACTGTCTACCTTCACACTATCAACTCTCTGTAAACTATGCAACCACCATGTTTTCCCTAGCTACACCTTAGTAACCATATCTACATTATCTATCTATTTTTGCATTTTCATGCACTGGTAATTCCTTGGAATTGCATTTCTAGTTCCTCTTCTTCTTCTAACGCTCGCAATTCAGCTTCAACCGTTTAACGTAGAAACTTCATTCAAACGTTGTTGCGTAGGTCTTGCTTATGCCATGTGTGCTTTGTATTTTTCAACTTTGTAACTTTTATACTTTTTAAACTATGAATTAAAAAACGATTTCCCCATAGATTTAACATTGAGCTATTTCCCCATAGACTTAACATTGCTCATTATGACATCACGGCAGCAATTAGAATCTTACGCCAGGTGGCTGGCCACCTGGGCACCAACTGTCAGTTTCTCTGGCTTTAAGCATACAGTCTCTCAGAAGACTACATATCCTGTTAACTGTTTCCTCTGTCCACAACTGTTTCAAAATAAAAGTCCTCACTGCAATAATACACTATTAAATCATTTAACCATTGAAACTACTCAACTATTGAACTGTTCAACCATTCCTACTGTCAGTTATTATCCACTATGCCTCCAGTCAACTACATGAAACCTCCATGTACCTAGCAACCAACATAGCAACCATTAAAATTAAGTGTTTATGACCGTTTCCATAGCAACCAACATGATTATACCGCAGTAACTTCTTGTTTCCTGATAGTGGCCACCATGGATACCCTAGCAACAAATGTTTCAAAATAAAAGTCCTCACTAGCAAGTTAGCTAGTTAACATGGTTAGCATTGTTAGCATAGTTAGCATTTTTAGCATAACTGCAAAAAATCATCAACTAAGTTAGCTAATCAACCTGGTTAGCATTGTTAGCATAGTTAGCATTTTTAGCATTACTGCTAGAAATCATCGGTTAAGTTAGCTAATCAACCTGGTTAGCATTGTTAGTAAAGTTAGCATTGCTAGCATAATTAGCATTTTTAGCTTAACTGCTAGAAATCATTAGCTAAATTAGCTAATCAACATTTTAACACGAATAGAAATTATTAGTTAAGTTAGAACTGGAATGTTTCATCTTTAGACTGTCTACCTTCACACTATCAACTCTCTGTAAACTATGCAACCACCATGTTTACCCTAGCTACACCTTAGTAACCATATCTACATTATCTATCTATTTTTGCATTTTCATGCACTGGTAATTCCTTGGAATTGCATTTCTAGTTATTATTACATTGCATGTCAATGCAATGTACTGTTATCACTGTTCTTCTTCTTCTTATAATTATTATTATATCTTCCGACCAAAATCAACGATCAAAGGCTCTAGAACCACTGAACCGTTTGACGTCATTCAAACACTCCTACAAAGGTCTCGAAACGGAGATTTGTTTTATTTTTTTTTTTCACATTTGTGAAGTTTATACTTTTTGAGATATTTAGGATAAAAAAGTTTAAAATTCCCATAGAGTTTAAATTGAGACCCTTTGGCGGCAAAGACTAATTGTTACGTCAGTGCTCAGCTGTCAGTAATCAAGGATCTCTGAGTCTGATCCAAAGCCATGGCATCACCGCTGCGCAAAACCAGGCTAAACGTGAATGTTACGTTACGTCTACAGCTGTGAAAACATTCTACCTTGCTACTGTAATCCAGGACGTTGTCGTCTTGTCTCCTGTTAGGCTACTCCTTACTTGATTTGTTTATATCGTTACAGTAGCCTAACCGGTTTGCTCTCGGTAACGTTATCAACAGCTAAAGACAATCTAACCTAAAGACAATCTAACCTAACGTCAATGTAAACACTGTATTTAGCTACTAACGACAACCAAACTTGCTCCAGGCTAACGTTTAACGTCGGGGTAGGCTGCAAGGCGAACAGGGTTTAGCAAGCTAGCTAGTCGTTAGACTTGCCAGCCAGGCAATCATTTAAAGCTTTCGGTATCATTCACAAATTAAAAACCTAAGCTTATTGTACATTCCTATTAGGACAATCACGCACCTGAACACACTTCGAAGAACATACTAGCTCATCCTGTAAAATGTGTAGCCTACATAAAATATCCTACTGTAAGCTAACGTTACATTTGCTAGATATCCTACCTGTTGCTGCATCATCATTGATTGGCGTTGTTTGAGAATGAGATTGTATTCCGTATTCCATGCCTACTTTTAACCTGCATTAGTGTAGATATGAACGTTATAAGCTATCCTACCAGTCGTTTCACTACTAAAGTGTCAGCTCTTGCAACTCGTTTGAAGTTGGCAACTTCATTTCAGTCTTTTCAAATTCTAATAAATGAAGAGTTATTTTCCAAAATAGCCTATATCCACAATTTTGATGCATTTTCATAAATCACTCTTTAAATGTGACTTTCCAAGTAATTTCAGTGGAATTGTAATTGGGTTATTGTTATTTATCTATTCGTCTGTGTAGCCTATAGTTGTCTTTTTAACTATAGGCCTAATACAATGATGTCAGTAACCTTTTTGCATTTACATGCAATGGTAATTCCTTCCATGGAATTACATTTTCTAGTTACAGTGCATGAAAATGCACTGTACTGTTATTCCAAAACTTCTTATTATTAAACTTCTTCTTCTAACGCCTTTATTGCAGTCTCAACCGTTTAACGTAGAAACTTCATTCAAACTTTGTTACGTAGGTCTTACTTAGGACATGGGTGCTTTGTATTTTTCAACTTTGTAACTTTTATACTTTTTAAACTATTAGTTAAATACTATTACAATTTCCCCCATAGACTTAACATTGCTCATTATGACATCACGGCAGCAATTAGAATCTTACGCCAGGTGGCCGGCCACCTGGGCACCAACTGTCAGTTTCTCTGGCTTTAAGCATACAGTCTCTCAGAAGACTACACATATCCTGTTAAACTGTTTCCTCTGTCCACAACTGTTTCAAAATAAAAGTCCTCAATGCAATAATACACTATTAAATCATTTAACCATTGAAACTACTCAACTATTGAACTGTTCAACCATTCCAACTGTCAGTTATCATCCACTATGCCTCCAGTCAACTACATGAAACCTCCATGTACCTAGCAACCAACATAGCAACCATTAAAATTAAGTGTTTATGACCATTTCCATAGCAACCAACATGATTATACTGCAGTAACTTCTTGTTTCTTGATAGTGGCCACCATGGATACCCTAGCAACAAATGTTTCAAAATAAAAGTCCTCACTAGCAAGTTAGCTAGTTAGCATGGTTAGCATAGTTAGCATTGTTAGCATAGTTAGCATTTTTAGCATAACTGCAAAAAAAACATCAACTAAGTTAGCTAATCAACCTGGTTAGCATTGTTAGCAAATTTAGCATTGTTAGCATAGTTAGCATTTTTAGCATTACTGCTAGAAATCATCGGTTAAGTTAGCTAATCAACCTGGTTAGCATTGTTAATAAAGTGAGCATTGCTAGCATAATTAACATTTTTAGCGTAACTGCTAGAAATCATTACCTAAGTTAGCTAATCAACATTTTAACATGGATAGAAATCATTAGTTAAGTTAAAGCTGGAATGTTTCATCTTTAAACTGTCTACCTTCACACTATCAACTCTGTGTAAACTATGCAACCACCATGTTTACCCTAGCTACACCTTAGTAACCATATCTACATTATCTATCTATTTTTGCATTTTCATGCACTGGTAATTCCTTGGAATTGCATTTCTAGTTATTATTATTATTATTCTAACGCTCTTAATGGAGCTTCAACCGTTTAACGTAGAAACTTCATTCAAACTGCGCTGCGTAGGTCTTACTTAGGCCATGGGAGCTTTGTATTTTTCAACTTTGTAACTTTTATACTTTTTGAACTATTAATTAAAAACTATTAAAAATTTCCCCATAGACTTAACATTGCGATTATGACATCATAATAGGGCAATTAGAATCTTATGCCAGGTGGCCAGGCCAGCTGCAGCAGGTCTCTCTCTCTCAGGCTTTAAGCATACAATCTCTCTGAAGACTACATATCCTGTTTCCTCTGTCCACAACTGTTTCAAAATAAAAGTCCTCACTGCAATAATACAATATTAAATCATTTAACCATTGAAACTACTCAACTATTTAACTGTTCAACCATTCCAACTGTCCGTTATCATCAACTATGCCTCCAGTCAACTACATGAAACCTCCATGTACCTAGCAACCAACATAGCAACCATTGAAATTAAGCGTTTATGGCCGTTTCCATAGCAACCAACATGATTATACTGCAGTAACTTCTTTTTTCCTGATAGTGGCCACCATGGATACCCTAGCAACAAATGTTTCAAAATAAAAGTCCTCACTAGCAAGTTAGCTAGTTACCATGGTTAGCATAGTTAGCATTGTTAGCATAGTTAGCATTTTTAGCATAACTGCTAGAAATGATTAGCTAAGTTAGCTAATCAACCTGGTTAGCATTTTTAGCATAGTTAGCATTGTTAGCATAGTTAGCATTTTTAGCAAAACTGCAAAAAATCATCACCTAAGTTAGCTAATCAACCTGGTTACCATTATTAGCAATTTAAGCATTGTTAGCATAGTTAGCATTTTTAACATTATTGCTAGAAATCATCAGTTAAGTTAGCTAAACAACCTGGTTAGCACTGTGAGCATAGTTAGCATAGTTAACATTTTTACCATAACTGCATGAAATCAGTAGCTAAGTTAACAATCAACCTGGTTATCATTGTTACCTTAGTTATCATTTTAACAGGAATAGAAATTCATTAGTTAAGTTAGAACTGGAATGTTTCAGCTTTAAACTGTCTACCTTCACACTATCAACTCTCTGTAAACTATGCAACCACCATGTTTACCCTAGCTACACCTTAGTAACCACATCCACATTATCTATCTATTTTTGCATTTTCATGCACTGGTAATTCCTTGGAATTGCATTTCTAGTTATTATTATTCTTTTTACCTTTTTGTGCGCGCTATTCAGCCCGAACCGCTTAACGTACAAACTTGGTTGAAACACCGTTCTGTAGATCTTCCAAATATCTACTAGACAATCTATTTGACATTTTTGAGAAATGTATACTTTTTGAGATATTTGCAATTAAAAGTGTATTTTTCCCCCATAGACTTTAATGGAGAATGTGATGTCATAATGGGCCAGAACTCTCTGTTCCCAGTCTAGTTAGAACACTGCCCTGTGAATCCACAACTGTCACTTTTAATCAAAGATTCTAGAACAGAGCTCCACTATAGAATCTTTTGCCTCTGGCTCTCCCTGAACTACAATAGAAGTGTTTCCTGTGTGTCAAAATAAAAGTCTACCCAGCAGATTGCATCCCCTCGTGTAATTCCTCGGGAATTGCATTTCTAGTATGACTATGATCTCATGTCAATTCCTGACCATTCATGAGATATTAAAGAATTGAGGTATTAAGTAAAACATAAATCATGAATTAATTCACGCATGAGTTCAGGGTAATTGATAGCCTGGCAAGCCGAACTATACAGAAATGTATAGTCTGGAGTCGGACCATTCACAGTGTCTTTCAAACTACTCTGCACGTAATAGGCCAGCACTTGTGACCAATCGTAGCCGGTCGGCAAAACGGCAAATACATCCTTCTTTAAACGAATGACTTGAGTGCTTCTTTCTGCTTAACCTTCAAAGAAAAGCCTAAGAAAAGTCTAACTCTTCCAAAGCCGATTCAAACGAGCGCGCTTCGTTAGCCTCATCCATCTTTTGTTTTTCTCTATGGTTGTTCAACACGGTCTCACACCCAACTCGTCGAACGAGGACGCATGGTCCAGCCCCCTGGCGTCAATGTCGGAAGCCGCAGGTGAGCTAAGGCGGGCTCTGATTGGACCGACTGACTTGGTGTCGAACGCAGGCTTGGCCTTAACTGTGCATTCAGACCAAGACCGTCAAAGTCATTCCTTTTCTATGGAGAGTCGGCGTTACCGGCGTCAAAAGCGTTCTGGGCGTGAGCGTGGCTTCATGAGCTTCACGGGCGTCAAAAAAAAGTTGAGCCTCAGTTAACTTTATGCTAATGAGCTATGACACGGTTCGGCGTCCACTAATCAGAATGTCAAACTCGCAGGATTGCTGCTTGTGGTTTGTTTGAATG
>NC_085014.1:1658160-1660660 GCF_963854185.1 Sardina pilchardus
CCCTCTCTCCGCCTGGCTAATGATCTCACACAACAGCTGTTTCCAGCGGCTAGTTCTGTCGCTGCCCTATACACTTCCAAAGACATGTCCGCTAGTAAAACAAGTTGTTACAGCTGAAGGAAGGAAACAGACAGAATAGTCCAAATAAGTAGGCTAGGTTTTAACCGACCGCTGTCACGTTAAAAAATACGACAGTATTGTGACGGCGTGGCACGGGCTTGGAATGTTCATTAGGCGTTAGGCATGAGGTGTGGAGTTAGCACCCCAAAGGACACTGGCGTTTAGCATGAGGTGTTGAGTTAGCGCCCCAAAGGACACTGGCGTTTAGCATGAGGTGGAGCACAGTTAGCGCCCCAAAGGACACTGGCGTTTAGCATGAGGTGTTGAGTTAGCACCCCAAAGGACACTGGCGTTTAGCATGAGGTGTTGAGTTAGCACCCCAAAGGACACTGGCGTTTAGCATGAGGTGTTGAGTTAGCACCCCAAAGGACACTGGCGTTTAGCATGAGGTGTTGAGTTAGCACCCCAAAGGACACTGGCGTTTAGCATGAGGTGTTGAGTTAGCATCCCAAAGGACACTGGCGTTTAGCATGAGGTGTTGAGTTAGCATCCCAAAGGACACTGCTGTTTAGCATGTTTTGTCTCTCAAATGGATGCACAAAGTAGAGCACCGTTAAGAGAACACACACCTGTGCCTCACCTTTCTGGAGCGCAAAACGTTCCCTGCGACGGTCTCCGATATTATGGACCACTAAATTGCAACGTTCACTCTCACCGACAGATTGCTTCCAGAGAATTCCCTCCCTCTAAACCTGAAGGGCAGGGGTGGGGCAGTGCCCAGCAGCAGAGAGTTCAGTAGCTGGGAACCTGACAGGTCGTGATGCTCAGGGCAATATTGTGCAATGTTGCAAGCGGCCTCACCACCAGCTCAGTGTGTTCTGATTGGATGATCGTGACAATTTGCCTTCTGATGATTAAAGTTCATCCATGTTGTTTTCTTTATCCAGTAATAATGGGAACTTGCCTGAACAACAGCACACAGGGAGACTGCCCTGGGACATTGCTCATAAAGTCGGCTTTGAAGTGTTAACTTTAACGTCTCTAAAATGACAGCAGTGGCATATAGGCCTAATAGCCATTTGGCTTGGCCCTAATTTAACTAGCACATGCATATGTTGTACACAGGTAGACTGACTCTCCTGTGCGCTAATTTAACTAGCACATTAATATGTTGTGTGTTGTACACAGGTAGGCCGACTCTGGTCTGCGCTAATTTAACTAGCACATCAGTGTTGTGTGCAGGTAGGCCGACTCTGGTCTGTGACGGTCTTGTCAGCCTGCTGCCCCCCTTGTTATCAGCCCTTAAATGAGCTGCTTCCTGTCAGCGCTGTGCAGCAAGGCTCACGTCACGCCTCCGACGTCTTCATTAGCGGCGGGCGCTGATGACCTCGATAGCGGAGGATATGTCAAGCAGCTCTTTAGCGCGCGCAGGAGAAAGGCTGACAGTATTGATTTCAGAGGGAAAGTCATTAGCGCAGGATTCCGCTGGCAGCCTCGTTAAGCAGTGGACGCTGCGGACGCCGCGGCCCAGTCCTTTGTGTCGTCTCCATCAGGCCTCCGAGTGCAGCCTTTGTAGCGCCAGAAAGGAGGGTTTTAGCAGCAGAGCCAATTAGCAAGACGCCAGAGTCATGAATGGCCCTCAGCTCTCCCTTCACCCTCCTACAGCCAGAATGAAAAGCATCATCTCTTGCATCTGCACGGTTTTAGTTATTTATTCATTTATTTACTCATTCATTTTTTTTTATTATTATGAGAAACTCACAAAAGCCTCTCTTGATGTAGATTTCAATGAGATGTGCGCTGGCTGAATGGAGGCCTGCAGACACAGGGCTCGGAGGTTTTAGCTCAGTTCCAGTGGACAGGAGGAGGCATGGGGTCTCAATGATCTCCATTAATGTGAACTCACAAGAGCCCAGAGCTGTGTGTCTGGGGCCATATGTGTTGTTTTCTAAGGTGCTCGTTAAAGTACGAGATCACCGGGCACAAATCTAGTCAACAATCAGAAGCTCAACCAATATGGAATAGCAGTGAGGGGATATCATATGGAATAGCAGTGAGCAGTGAGGGGATATGGTATGGAATAGCAGTGAGAGGATATCATATGGAATAGCAGTGAGAGGATATGATTTGGAATTGCAGTGAGAGGATATGATTTGGAATTGCAGTGAGGGGATATGATATGGAATAGCAGTGAGCAGTGAGGGGATATGGTATGGAATAGCAGTGAGAGGATATGGTATGGAATAGCAGTGAGAGGATATGATTTGGAATTGCAGTGAGGGGATATGATATGGAATAGCAGTGAGACTGTGAGAGGATATGATATGGAATAGCAGTGAGAGGATATCATATAGAATAGCAGTGAGAGGATATCATATGGAATAGCAGTGAGAGGATATGATATGGAATAGCAGTGAGGGGATATGATATGGAATAGCAG
>NC_085014.1:1665660-1670660 GCF_963854185.1 Sardina pilchardus
ACGCCAACCTCATTTTTATTTTTTAGGGGAGACTTAGATATTTTACTCAGTCACCGGTTAAGCTTTGGTTCATTGTCTTTTTCATTCCTAGTGAATAATGAGAATTATATATTTTGTGAAATGTGCAAAGATGGTGGATAATGGTTTTGCATGATAGCTGGTTTTCCTTTATTTCTTAGTATGTCAGGCTCTATAAATGTAGAAATGTCAGATGTTTCATTTTTTAATTCCAAATAAAGTATGTTATTTTCTGAGCACTTTTCGGTCCTGCTTCCTCCACACAGACTGCAGTCTCACACGGAATGTTCCAGAATGTCACGTTTTATTCCAGCAAAATAAAATCCCATTACAAAACGGACACAAGTCTCTCAGTACATGAACAGAATGGAGTCATTATATGTCATGCGAAAGACAAACTCTTCTCATCACACCACCCCCCCCCCACACACACACCACCACCCACCCCCCCACACCACCACCACCACCACCACCACCAGCACGTTGGGCCTCTGAAGGATGGGGGTGGGTGGGGTTGGGGGGTTCTTCTGAAGTAGGTGGTGGTTGGATGGGGGGGCAGGTGCTGTAGAAAATAAGTGCATGGAAGGTGTGTCCAGCACAGGAGTCTGGAGTCCAGCTGGCCTGTGATCTGGGCCTGTGATCTGGGCCTGGCTACGGCCCTGCTGGGTGTGGAGGGGCCCAACCATGGCACGCTTAACCAACCCAAACCAAACCATGCCATGCCAAACCAAACCTGGCCAAACCAATCATAACACAGCAGGTATCTGAGTCCTCTGTGGTGCCGTTTATTTTCATTAGTGCAGCCTGTCAGGTATGTGCCCTCCATCAGCCCTACACAGCTGTGCTGGATCTACCCCAACAGAGCTGTGTTAATCCCAACAGGGCTGTGTTAATCCCAACAGAGCTGTGCTTAGATCTACCCCAACAGAGCTGTGCTTAGAGCTACCCCAACAGAGCTGTGTTCATCCCAACAGAGCTGTGCTTAGATCTACCCCAAGCGAGCTGTGCTTAGATCTACCCCAACAGAGCTGTGCTTAGATCTACCCCAACAGAACTGTGCTTAGATCTACCCCAACAGAGCTGTGTTCATCTCTAAAGCTGTGCTTAGATCTACCCCAACAGAGCTGTGTTCATCTCTAAAGCTGTGCTTAGATCTACCCCAACAGAGCTGTGCTTTGATTTTCCCAACACGCTTCACTCTACCCCTGTTCCAAAATAACATCCTCACCCAACTGCACTTCAGTCTGCCCTGTTCCAGAGCTCTGTGCACTTCAGTCTGCCCTGTTCCAGAGCACTGTGCACTTCAGTTTACCCTGTTCCAGAGCTCTGTGCCCACAGAGTAAAGGGCTCTATTACTGCCACATGCTCCTCTACACATCTCAATCTCTGTCTACACACACACATCACCACCACCACCACCACAGCAACACTAACCCCCAACACCCAACCCCCTGATAACCAACATGATTTCCACCTCTGGTTAGACGAATACTCCTATCACAGCGCCACCTACAGGTCTGGTGCCCCACTACAGGACAGGTGCCCCACTACAGTGCTTCATATGAATGTGCTTCCACTCTGCCTCTACCTTCATGGGCTCCCACAGCAGAGCAGTTGTGCTCATATCACAGCGCCACCTACAGGTCTGGTGCCCCACTACAGTGCTTCATATGAATGTGCTTCCACTCTGCCTCTACCTACATGGGCTCCCACAGCACAGCAGTTGTGCTCAGAACACAGCGCCACCTACAGGTCTGGTGCCCCACTACAGCCTTTATGGGTGTGCTTCCTCTAGCTACACCAGTGGCAATGCACAGCGCCACCTAGAGGACAGATGCCCCACTGCGGCTCTAGATATTCTATGTGCTGTCTGCTGTGCGCCGTATACCAGAGCTCTACCAGCCCTGGAACAGATCCACCGCTCAGCAGGAGTGTGTGTGCAGTCTGCGCCGGATGAGAGCCGGATGAGAGCCGGATGAGAGCCGAGTCCGCCTGCCTCAGGGCACGCTGGCATGTGGGAGAGGGGATAGCTGTTTTTAGATGTGACAACGTTCCAACGCACAGATCAGTTCAGCACGAGACTTTGACTCATCTTACTGTAATGCCAGCCAGCAGTGTGTGTGTGTGTGTAATGTGTGTGTGTGTAATGTGTGTGAGAGAGAGAATGAGCACACATTGCTTCATGAAGGGTGTTTTTTACAGTTCCAACTTCAGTCTAATTTTGGACGCAGTTCCAAATAAAGGAACAGATGCACGTGTGTTTCACATAACAAATCTAAAGTACGTCTCGGGTTGGTACGTCACAAACTCTCTCTGTCTCTCCCATTTACACACACACACACACGCACACACACATACAAGGGGAGGGGGGCTACATTTTGGAGTTGCATTGATCATTCAGCATCAAGTGTGTGTGTGTGTGTGTGTGTGATAGGGGTGGAATACTCTCTCAGTGAGATGATACCACTACGTTAATGCATGTGTGTGTGTGTGTGTAATGACAGACATGATTCGAGACAGTAGTAACAGAAACTACTATGCGTCAATACCATCATCCTCGTCTTTATGGTGAAACATGAAAACATGAGGACTGCTGTGTGTGTGTGTGTGTGTGTGTGTGTTGGGGGGGGGGGATGCGAGTACTGCTGTGTCTTAGTAATGTGTGTGTGTGTGTAGAGAGGAGTGCTGTGTCTTAGTAATGTGTGTGTGGGGGGGGAGGAGCACTTTGTGTTAGTAATGTGTGTGTGTGTGTGGAGAGAGGAGCGCTGTGTGTTAGTAATGTGTGTATGGGGAGAGAGCAATACTGACGTTGTTAGCACTTCCTGGGTGTTAGTAAGGTGTTAGCTCTTGGTGAAACGGTGACTGTTTGACATTCATGACGCCAGAGGAGACGCATATCAGGGTGCTTACAGATCACACTCCTCCAGAGGAGACGCATATCAGGGTGCTTACAGATCTCACTCTTACAGAGGAGACGCATATCAGGGTGCTTACAGATCTCACTCTTACAGAGGAGACGCATATCAGGGTGCTTACAGATCTCACTCCTCCAGAGGAGACGCATATCAGGGTGCTTACAGATCTCACTCTTACAGAGGAGACGCATATCAGGGTGCTTACAGATCTCACTCCTCCAGAGGAGACGCATATCAGGGTGCTTACAGATCTCACTCCTCCAGAGGAGACGCATATCAGGGTGCTTACAGATCTCACTCTTACAGAGGAGACGCATATCAGGGTGCTTACAGATCTCACTCCTCCAGAGGAGACGCATATCAGGGTGCTTACAGATCTCACTCCTCCAGAGGAGACACATATCAGGGTTCTTACAGATCTCACTCCTCCAGAGGAGACACATATCAGGGTGCTTACAGATCTCACTCCTCCAGAGGAGACGCATATCAGGGTGCTTACAGATCTCACTCCTCCAGAGGAGACGCATTTCAGGGTGCTTACAGATCTCACTCTTCCAGAGGAGACGCATTTCAGTGTGCCTCAAGATCTCACTCCTCCAGAGGAGACGCATTTCAGGGTGCTTACAGATCTCACTCTTCCAGAGGAGACGCATTTCAGTGTGCCTCAAGATCTCACTCCTCCAGAGGAGACGCATATCAGGGTGCTTACAGATCTCACTCCTCCAGAGGAGACGCATATCAGGGTGCTTACAGATCTCACTCCTCCAGAGGAGACGCATTTCAGGGTGCTTACAGATCTCACTCTTCCAGAGGAGACGCATTTCAGTGTGCCTCAAGATCTCACTCCTCCAGAGGAGACGCATTTCAGGGTGCTTACAGATCTCACTCTTCCAGAGGAGACGCATTTCAGTGTGCCTCAAGATCTCACTCCTCCAGAGGAGACGCATATCAGGGTGCTTACAGATCTCACTCCTCCAGAGGAGACGCATATCAGGGTGCTTACAGATCTCACTCCTCCAGAGGAGACGCATATCAGGGTGCTTACAGATCTCACTCCTCCCGGCGTGGTCACTGGCACATTCAGACATTCATGTAAACTGTGTGGATATGTCACAATGCTCTCAAACACCTGGTTACATTGTTTACTGATTGGTTACTATGTAAACAACTCATGTGGATCATATCACAAATACAGTCATGGCTGTGTATAGAGGCTTCCTGTTGTGACAGGAACACAAACACTTTGCATTATAAATACAGGAGTCCATCAAGATGAACTATGGCAGAAATCACATCCATCTCAATAGCATGGCCACAAAGTCACATGATGTGTTTGTTGTTTAGTGATGCTGGATGCAGGAGCCCGCTACTGGTCCATCATGGTCAGCGCTCTAATACTGAGACTCCGATTGGTCACTCAATCAGCACCTTCTGGGGGGCTAACTGGCATATAGAACACAATCCCACATATTCCAAAGGAATCACATCTCCTCTTACAGGCCATCAGTGTAGGGCTAGACAAAACAGCAGATGTGTGTGTGTTTGAGTGGCAGTGAGGACTGAACTACAGTAGTGTGTGTGTGTGTGTGTGTGTGTGTGTGTGTGTGTGTGTGTGTGTGTGTGTGTGTGTGTGTGTGTGTGTCTGGAATGAACTGTTCTCCATCTGTAGGTTGCAGAGCTGTTAGTGGTAGAAGCTGTGTGCGGTCTCCATGGAGATGTGATGTTAGCGGTCCATGTGTGCTGTCTCCATGGAGATGTGATGTTAGCGGTCCATGTGTGCTGTCTCCATGGAGATGTGAGCTGTTAGTGGTGGAAGCTGTGTGCTGTCTCCATAGAGATGTGATGTTAGCAGTGACAGTGTGCTGTCTCCATGGAGATGTGATGTTAGCGGTCCATGTGTACTGTCTCCATGGAGATGTGAGCTGTTAGCGGTTGAAGCTGTGTGCTGTCTCTATGGAGATGTGATGTCAGCGGTGGAGGCTGTGTGCTGTCTCCATGGAGATCTCTGCTGATGGACCTCTGTGTTTTGGGCATGAGGTGTTGGAAGAACTGTGTGTGTAGCTCTGG
>NC_085014.1:1681979-1701979 GCF_963854185.1 Sardina pilchardus
CCTAGCATAGCATCCACATAGCACCACTATAAGCCACTACACCACCTAGCATAGCATCCACATAGCACCACTATAAGCCACTACACCACCTAGCATAGCATCCACATAGCCCCATTATAAACCGCTACACCACCTGAAGCAACCTCCACATAGCACCACTAAAAGCTACTACACCATGGGGTATTGTATTGCTAGAACAAGAAAGGGATAGAATGCCAGTCATTATATTGATCAGCCCTGAAGGGACTTATGTTCCCCATAATGGCCGGCGTTCTATACAGTATCCTGCTTATTATTCCGCTATTTATTTGTTACCATTAAGTCGTGGCTTTTGCTGATACACATATAGTTGGCACATACAGTAGACATTCTTTACACATTCTTTAGAGCTCAGGGACATTCTTTAGAGCACAGTTGATAACCCATCTGCTTTCACTTCTGAGTGAAGAGTGACCGCACTACTTGTGGAATGATATGAAAGGCGTGAGTAAGAAGCACAAGGCCTATTTTCCTTGACAGCATTCTGCTATACAAAATGATAAACTTCTGAACGTTGGGAAGGCTCACTCAAGTGAATAGAGCATTCTACAGCATTGTGAGGAGCCGTGCAATAATCTACTATTAACTGGGTTTAAGTTTACAACACGGATGATTTCCAAAGTTATTGAGTAAACACACATCCACACATACACAGGTGAAATCACATACACCACACACACACACACACACACACACACACACACACACACATACACAGGTGAAAACACATACGTACACCACACACACATGCACACATACAGTACACAGGTGAAAACACATACACCACACACACACACACAGACACACACACACACACACACACACACACACACACAGGTGAAAACACATACACCACACACACACACGCACACATCTCACACAGCAGAGACAGAGAGAGAGAGAGAGACAGAGAGAAAGAGAGGTAGAGAGGAAGGTGAGACAGAGAGAGAGAGAGAGAGAGAGAGAGAGAGAGAGAGAGAGAGAGAGAGAAGAGGGAGAGAGAGAGAGCGAGAGAGAGATAGAGACTGAATCAGATTAAAATATGACCCTAGAGTGCAGCTTTTGTTTAAGGGACAGGAGCTGTTTGCTCACCCTGATATCACCTCACCATGGAGCAGATGCGGCTCACACACGGCCCTGATGCGGCCCTCATGCGGCCCTGACGTGCAGTGATTTGTTCATTCATGTGTATCTATCTCCCCCAGCCTCCAGACAGGGTGGGACACACGGCTGGAAGAATTATTGATGAAACTACAGAGAGAGGAGAAGGAACGAGAGAACAGGAAAGAGGAGAGGAACGGAGAGAGAAGGAGTGGAGAGCAGTGTAGAGAGACAGAGGAGAAATGAGGAGAGGAACGGAGAGAGGAGGAGGAGTGGAGAGCAGTGTAGAGAGACAGAGGAGAAAAGAGGAGAGGAATGGAGAGAGGAGGAGGAGTGGAGAGCAGTGTAGAGAGACAGAGGAGAAAAGAGAGAAGAGGAGATGCACTTCAGGAGAGAAAAGGAAAGAGAGGACTGAGACGGAAGAGTAGAGGGAAGGAGAGAGAGAAGAGGAGAGGAGAGGAGAGAGAAAGACAGAAAGAGGAGAGAGGAGAGCAAGTGGAGAGAGTGGAGAGGAGGAGAGGAGAGAGAGAAGAGAGGAGAGAGTGGAGAGGAGGAGAGAGGAGAGAGGTCCACAGAGGCGTGCTGTCAGACAGGCCTGTCATGCCTTAGCAGAGAGGGACGTCAGGGACTATAAGAGCTACAGTGATCTCATTCTGCACACACACACACACACACACACACACACACACACACACACACACACACACACACACACACGAGCTCACAGCATCTCTGAGTCTGACTGTAGAGCATTGAGTGAAAAGGTAGAGAGAAGCCTGAGCTCACTGTAGAGGATGCTGCATCAGTAGCACTCCTAAAACACACACACACACACACACACACACACACACACACACACGCAGGACCCTGGGGCTGCATGAGGCACACTGGCTCTGGCCACATGGTGGGGATGAGGGAGGCTGTGCAGAGAGAGTTCCATCTGACCTGCTAGCATCTGATCCAGGAAGTGCTCTGTCTACCAACAGCTGCTCCTCTGCTCTAAACAGCAGCCAATCAAACTGGAAATGAAAGTGTTTCCTGAGCAGAAATTCAGTGCCTGACTACCCAAGTCCATACGCCTTGCTGTTATACCCAAGTTCATACGCCCTGTTATACCCGAGCCCATGTACAGTACCTGTTATACCCGAGCCCATGTACCTGTAGATAGATCAGGTGGAGCTCGCTCCGGCTCTTGCCCGGGTGTTTATCAGTTATTCAGCGCGCGTGCATCTCTGGGTTAGCCCTCGGGCGCTCCGGCCCGCTTCCCAGTAACGACTCATTATCTCACAGCTCTGCCACCTACCGAGCCCAGCTGTGAGATCACGGCACTTTAACGACACCCCCACACCCCCATAACCCGACACACACACACACACACACACACACACACACACACACACACACACACACACACACACACACACACACACACACACCACCCCCTGGCGAGCCATTCCACGTGCGGGTCATAAACATTCAGCACCGTGGACAGCGCTCACGTGCATTCGTCATACTGAAGTAGGGGTGGATGGGAATCACACCAAATAAACATACGGCAACCGAACACGCATCTCCTCATCTTACAAACACCCTCCACATCTTAAAAACACACTCTACTCAGCCTCACACTACTTAGCCTCATTTCCAACCGAAAACGAATGCCCACATTTGAATACCACTCCACTCAGCTTCACTATCACTCCGTCAACAGTGTATCATCATCAAGAGATAGCCTATGATATGCCTAAGAGAGCCTATGGGGCATCATAGCCTGCTCGCGGAGAGGACTCTGAGCTGCTATAGTTTTGAGGCCCACGAGCTCCTGCGTGTGTCCCGCCTGCCCACTGTGGGCTACTCACTCCTCCGGCCCTGGTGGGGGAGCAGGACACACTCCTGGACACACACACACACACACACACACACACACACACACACTCCTGCTCTCGGGTCTCACCTTTATAGATGAGCTCCTCCGTCTCCAGGTCGAAGCCTCCCCGTAGACACTTCCTCCACAGCCCCGAGATGGTGGAGTTGAACGGCCGGCTACACTGCGACTCCATGGCCGGGGCAGCTGCCACAACCTGCCGCCTCTCCCGCAGAAGAGCTCCGTCACTCGGCCCCGGGAGTCTCCGTTCCCCGGTGTCCTTCAGAGGCATCTGGAGCGGCAGGTTGTGGTTGGACAGCAGGATGAAGCCCGGGTCTTTCCGCTTGTTGTTGGCATAATTCTTACAGCGTTCCCGGTGTCTCCGTGCATCTGTCTCGTACCAGTGGTCGGTGCAGATAGCCATCGCGAGCAAAGCAAGCGAGCAGAACGCCAAGAAGAGTCCCGCGCCAGTGAGGAGCTTCATGGCAGCCATCTTCCTCGCGTAGAGGAGAGAGCGCGCGAGCTGAGTGGATCTCCGGGGCACCGGGTGCCTGCGGCACAAATCACTGATTCCTCGCGCACTCGGACGCGTTCATCACGGACGGCACCCTGTCCTCCGTCCGTCCCCTCCGACTGCTTTCGGTTATCGCGGAGAGCTGAGACAGATGCGTCGCCCGTCCCACCATCTGCTCCGGAATGACGGTGAGCGGGAGAGGCAGCGTGAGCGTGAGGGATGGTGATGCAATGCGCTCGGTCTCCGCTGGGGCTCGCGCGGAACATATGCGGGAATCAGAGCGGAGACGCGGAAACCGCCGGGACCACCCGGGAGGACAGTGAGTGAGTGACAGCAACCGGGAGAACCGACAAGAAGAACCGCTTACAAAAAGACGGGTTGTTGGAGAGCCTGAGAGCTATATCCCTCGCGGCTCTGAAAGATCATGCGGGAGGGGAGGTTCGGAGGCGCAGTCCGTTACAAATAAGTCCTCGGCTTTGTTTACATGTTTATACAGATCTGCCCGTGTTTTCGAGGCTGTGATTGGACCGTAGGTGGAAGTGTGTGATGTAGAGAGTGGTCAGGGGGCTAATTGACCACGCCTCTAGGGCAGAGGCTCAGAATGACCATTTAAAACTCCCAAAAACACACTGCGTCGCGTTTGTGAATGCTACCATTCACAGGAATTAGGGAATGACAGTCTGCAGCAGGATATGGAAATAAGCAACGGGGCCCTGTGGATTGTGATGATGAACAGCGAACTAATACTGAGTCGATTTTGAATGAAGCAGAAACCTGAATGAATGAGAAATAATGAGACATAATTACTGTATGTGTTCTCGTAATTTTGAACAATCGGCCAAAGCAAGGACAGACGGCGGCCAATTGGCTTCATTTCTATTCTGACACTAAACCAACACAACGACAAGTCTCATCACACGCCCCATGCACCCCTCACTTGGGCTTGAGCCAAAACTCAGTGAGTGCATCGAAATGAGCAAATAAAGTGCATGCAGAAGTTGTGGCCGGTGAAGGCGGGATGTCAACAGTGCCGTTTTGCTGCTGAGAGACTGAGAGATGTCAACAACAGTGCAGTTGTGTTGCTGAGAGACTGAGAGATGTCAACAACAGTGCAGTTGTGTTGCTGAGAGACTGAGGGATGTCAGGAGGCTACCGCAGTCCAACCGCACGCAGTCGAACGGTGAGACGCGCCGTCATCTCCAACACAGGAGCGCAATGCACATGCACGTTGGCTATAGGGCAAAGGAGCACGAGCAGGCAGCCCACGGCACATGACAAGGGGTGGCAACCCACATGGGAGTTGTCATGGCAACGGCCCTTCGTCTACCAAACGGTGTCGAAATTAGACAAGTGTGAGCGCGCGATCGATGTGGCGATACCCCCTGCATGCGCGCCATATGATAGTTGAAGCCGCTCGCACTGAAGCTTGACGAGACGCCAGGCCGTGAGTCGGTTGGCTGAATTTAGCCAGTCCTCTTTTTTATCATTCAAATAACCGGGGGATTGGTACGATGTCCTATACAACCATGGAACGGAAATAGCTCAGAGTGTTTTTTGTTGTTGTTGTTCCGTTCCATGGTTGTATAGGCCTAATACATTTTATTTCAGTCTAGGCTACTTAACAGAAAATCATATCTCCAGCCGACTTAACTTATCTTCATGGTTGAAAGTGAAACTTGTTGTGTTTGCCAAATGGCTTTCTGTTGGCTGCTCAGAGATTTGGATTTGGAGTATGTGTGACTCAAGTTCCATGCTTGCGTAATGCCACTTTTCTCATTGCCACAATCCCCGTATTATTTGGATAAGAAAAAAGAGTGCGTCTGGATTTGTGTAGTGAGTGTGGTTAATTAGGCTGAGTGCATCATGCAGTTAGATAACATCTACACCACAGTCAGGAACTATGCATGGTGTATCAACCATGTGTGTGTGTGTGTGTGTGTGTTTGTGTGTGTGTGTGTGTGTGTGTGTGTGTGTCTGTATGTCTGTGTGCATGTGTTTCACTTCCTGTTTTCTGTAGGCCTGTAGTTTCATGGTGTTGTTTAAACAGTGAGAGAAGCTGTAAAGAAGGACAGATCCAGGCACCTGCTCCAGCGTTTGCTTCACACAGGTACTGTACTCCCCACACCTAGGGCTGGCGTTCGCTTCACACAGGTGTGTGTGTGTGTGTGTGTGTGTGTGTGTGTGTGTGTGTGTGTGTGTGTGTGTGTTCGCTTCACACAGGTACTCCCCACTTCTCTTGTGCTCTCATTATGGCTGGCGTTACACACACTGCACATTATATTCTTCTGCATGTTTTCTGTATTTTTATCATGTATTCTATCACATTGAGTTGCGTACGGGATGGCTTGTTATTTGATCACTGTAGACTAGACCACATACATAGTCATACATATTGATCATTGTAGACTAGACCACATACATAGTCATACCATGATGTATTTTTCCTCACACTGAGCAGGTCTTAACTAACACACACATACACAGACACACACACACACACAGACACAGACACAGACACAGACACAGACACAGACACACACACACACACACACACACACACACACACACACACACACACACACACACACACACACACACACACACACACACACACACAAGTGTGAAAAGTGGAGCAGTGTGTTATAAATCTGAAAAGTGTGGCATTGGTTGTGAGATTATTCCTCTTTTTGGACGGTGTGTGTGTGCATATGTGTGTGTGTGTGTGTGTGTGTGTGTGTGTGTGTGTGTGTGTGTGTGTGTGTGTGTTGCGGTCTGTGTTCAAAATACCCTCAAGAGAGGAAGCAGTCAGGAGGAAGAGGAAGTTGTCATCAGAGGGGAATTTTGTTCACCTGGCCACCCAACTACATCTTCTCTCAGGGAGATCTAGTCTGGAACACCAGAGTTCATAACCGTCTTCCTTTCCCAGATACAGCTTAACCACCTATTTGGAATAAACCTACAAGCTGACATTTACTGTTGTGTGTACAGGTGATCTGAGCTGATGTTTACTCTTGTGTGTACAGGTGATCTGAGCTGATGTTCACTCTTGTGTGTACAGGTGATCTGGGCTGATGTTCACTCTTGTGTTTACAGGTGATCTGGGCTGGTGTTTACTGTTGTGTGTACAGGTGATCTGAGCTGGTGTTCACGTGTGTGTGTACAGGTGATCTGAGCTGATGTTTACTGTTGTGTGTACTGGGGCCTGTACTACGAAGGGAGCTCAACCTACCCAGATGTAACCCAGGGTTACTTTGCTAAACCGGGGTTGACAAAACCTGGTTATCTTCATTGGTGTTAATCGGTACTACGACGCTGAGTAAGAAGTTGATTTGTTGAACTGGGGTTAACCTCATCGGAGTTGGTGCGCGTTCACATAAAATGGGCGGGTTGCAGCGCAAATCAACACTTTTAATGATGACGCGATCACGCTATTTTACGCATAAGGAATGAGCAATGATTATAAAAACGTTGCGAGGAATTAAAACCCACTTTACGATACATCAAATACGTCGGCAGCAAACAAAGCAAGACAAGGCTGTTGGCAACGTAGGCTATTGCAGATCGGATATATGAAAGTAAAGTTTTATTTGATGTTCCTTATAAATATAGCCTATGTGTTACGGAGGATTAATAGCTTGCGGAATGTCTGAAATGTGTTGAAATAAATACATTTTGAGTTCATAAGAGTCCTACAGATGCAACACAATTCATGCCATGTATATTAATAAATATTAATAAGGGATAATTGAATGTTTAGCCCCATTGACTGATTTAGTGTATGCCTATCCTGTGAACATTTTAGATGCAACGGCAGTGCCGCTGGCAACAGGTGAAAATGAAACTCAAGAACATTCATAAGGTTTATAGGCCTAGTTATAGCTTGCATTAATATTTCTTAATTATGAAAATATGTTATATTGCCAATACGTATAGCCTCCACTTTGCCTCGATCAGCTGACAAATGCAACGAATTCCCTCGGCTGAGAATGTATAGGCTATCTTTCATAGAGAATATTATATGGAGAAAGATTCTGGCGGTCTTTAAAAACTCTCGCCTTGCGAAGAGAGGCGCTTACAATTTGCGCTCCAATAATGTATCTTCCAAGTAGCCTACGTCGACATTGTGGGGTGTGGTTAACCGCAAACCTCGGGTTAACCAAGATCATAACCTGCTCGGAGCAGGTTTGAGATGCAGCGTAAATTGCCATGGCAGCATACCTAGGTTAAAACCTATCCACCTTTCGTAGTACGGGGTTAACCGCGAAGTTACGCCACACGTGATCAACTTACTCTCGAAGTTACCCAGCTAAGCCAGTAACCCCGCTTCGTAGTACAGGCCCCAGGTGATCTGGGCTGATGTTTACTGTTGTGTGTACAGGTGATCTGAGCTGATGTTCACTCTTGTGTTAACAGGTGATCTGAGCTGGTGTTCACTCTTGTGTGTACAGGTGATCTGAGCTGATGTTCACTCTTGTGTGTACAGGTGATCTGAGCTGGTGTTCACTCTTGTGTGTACAGGTGATCTGGGGCCTGTACTACGAAGGGAGCTCAACCTACCCATATGTAACCCAGGGTTACTTAGCTAAACCGGGGTTGACAAAACCTGGTTATCTTCATTGGTGTTAATCGGTACTACGACGCTGAGTAAGAAGTTGATTTGTTGAACTGGGGTTAACCTCATCGGAGTTGGTGCGCGTTCACATAAAATGGGCGGGTTGCAGCGCAAATCACCAATTTTAATGATGACGCGATTACGTTGTTTTACGGATAAGGCCTGCGCAATGATTATAAAAAGTTGCGAGGAATTAAAACCCACTTTACGATACATCAAATACGTCGGCAGCAAACAAAGCAAGACAAGGCTGTTGGCACGTAGGCTATTGCAGATCGGAAATATGAAAGTAAAGTTTTATTTCATGTTCCTTAAATAGCCTATGTGTTACGGAGGATTAGGCCTATTAGCTTGCAGAATGTCTGAAATGTGTTGAAATAAATACATTTTGAGTTCATAAGAGTCCTACAGATGCAACACAATTCATGCCATGTGTATTAATAAATATTAATACAGGATAATTGAATGTTTAGCCCCATTGACTGATTTAGTGTATGCCTATCCTGTGAACATTTTAGATGCAACGGCAGTGCCGCTGGCAGCAGGTGAAAATTAAACTCAAAAACATTCAGAAGGTTTATGGGCCTATAGTTATAGCTTGCATTAATATTTCTTAATTATGAAAATATTTTATATTGCCAATGCTTATAGCCTCCACTTTGCCTCGATCAGCTGACAAATGCAACGAATTCCCTCGGCTGAGAATGTATAGGCTATCTTTCATAGAGAATATTATATGGAGAAAGATTCTGGCGGTCTTTAAAAACCCTCGCCTTGCGAAGAGAGGCGCTTACAATTTGCGCTCCAATAATGTATCTTCAAAGTAGCCTACGTCGACATTGTGGGGTGTGGTTAACCGCAAACCTCGGGTTAACCAAGATCATAACCTGCTCGGAGCAGGTTTGAGATGCAGCGTAAATTGCCATGGCAGCATACCTAGGTTAAAACCTATCCACCTTTCGTAGTACGGGTTAACCGGGAAGTTACGCCACACGTGATCAACTTACTCTCGAAGTTACCCAGCTAAGCCAGTAACCCCGCTTCGTAGTACAGGCCCCTGAGCTGATGTTTACTCTTGTGTTTACAGGTGATCTGAGCTGGTGTGTGTGTGTGTGTGTGTGTGTGTGTGTGTGTACAGGTGATCTGAGCTGATGTTCACTCTTGTGTGTACAGGTGATCTGAGCTGGTGTTCACTCTTGTGTGTACAGGTGATCTGAGCTGATGTTCACTCTTGTGTGTACAGGTGATCTGAGCTGGTGTTCACTCTTGTGTTTACAGGTGATCTGAGCTGGTGTGTGTGTGTGTGTGTGTGTGTGTGTGTACAGGTGATCTGAGCTGATGTTCACTCTTGTGTGTACAGGTGATCTGAGCTGATGTTCACTCTTGTGTGTACAGGTGATCTGAGCTGGTGTTCACTCTTGTGTGTACAGGTGATCTGAGCTGATGTTCACTCTTGTGTGTACAGGTGATCTGGGCTGATGTTCACTCTTGTGTGTACAGGTGATCTGGGCTGATGTTCACTCTTGTGTGTACAGGTGATCTGGGCTGATGTTCACTCTTGTGTTACAGTAACAGGTGATCTGAGCTGATGTTCACTCTTGTGTTACAGTAACAGGTGATCTGAGCTGATGTTTACTCTTGTGTTACAGTAACAGGTGATCTGAGCTGATGTTTACTCTTGTGTTACAGTAACAGGTGATCTGAGCTGATGTTTACTCTTGTGTTACAGTAACAGGTGATCTGAGCTGATGTTTACTCTTGTGTTACAGTAACAGGTGATCTGAGCTGATGTTTACTCTTGTGTTACAGTAACAGGTGATCTGAGCTGATGTTCACTCTTGTGTTACAGTAACAGGTGATCTGAGCTGATGTTTACTCTTGTGTTACAGTAACAGGTGATCTGGGCTGATGTTTACTCTTGTGTTACAGTAACAGGTGATCTGGGCTTTTTTTGGAGCAATGGGCTGCTGTTTGAGCTGCATCTACCGGGTCAGTCCAATCTCACACACACACACACACACACTCACACACACACACACACACACACACACACACACACACACACACACACACACACACACACACACACACACACACACACACACACACACACACACACACAGCAGAGTGTTCAGAATGAGAAGGGCTGATGCTGTAGAACTTCCTGATCTCATCAGTCATGATTCACTGCCACTCTGTGATCTGCCCATGTGCGTACGTCTGTTGTGTGTGTACGTCTGTTGAGTGTGTACGTCTGTTGTGTGTGTACGTCTGTTGAGTGTGTACGTCTGCTGTGTGTGTACGTCTGTTGTGTGTGTACGTCTGTTGTGTGTGTACGTCTGTTGTGTGTGTACGTCTGCTGTGTGTGTACGTCTGCTGTGTGTGTACGTCTGTTGTGTGTGTAAGTCTGTTGTGTGTGTACGTCTGTTGTGTGTGTACGTCTGTTGAGTGTGTAAGTCTGTTGTGTGTGTAAGTCTGTTGAGTGTGTAAGTCTGTTGAGTGTGTAAGTCTGTTGTGTGATCTGCCCATGTGTGTAAGTCTGTTGTGTGTGTTCTGGCTATGTGTGTAAGTCTCTCTACGTTTGTTATATGTCTTGTGTAAGTCTGTTGTATGTCTTGGGAGTCTGTTTAAGTCCACTGTATGTATCCTCTACATCTGATGTTACATGTCTTGTGTTCTGTGTTCTGTAAGTGTGTTGTTGAACATCATGGCAGAGTGTGTGTTGTGCTGTGAAGTGTATACATCATGGCTATAGGTGTGTTGTGTAAGTGTGTTGTTGGACATCATGACTGAGTGTGTGTTGTGTTGTGAAGTGTGTGTATCATAGCTGAGTGTGTGTTGTGTTGTGTTGTGAAATGTGTGTATCATAGCTGAGTGTGTGTTGTGTTGTGAAGTGTGTATATCATAGCTGATTGTGTGTTGTGAAGTGTGTACATCATGACTGTGTGTATATTATGTTGTGAAGTGTGTATATCATGGCCGAGTGTGTGTTGTGTTGTGAAGTGTGTATGTCATAGCTAAGTGTGCGTTGTGAAGTGTGTATATCATAGCTGCGTGTAGTGTGTGTTGTGAAGTGTGTACATAGCTGAGTGTTGTGTTGTGAAGTGTGTGTATCATAGCTGAGTATGTGTTGTGTTGTGAAGTGTGTACTGTATATCATAGCTGAGTGTGTGTTGTGAAGTGTATGTATCATGGCTATGTGTGTGTTGTGTTGTGAAGTGTGTACACCATGGCTGTGTGTGTGTTGTGTTGTGAAGTGTGTGTATCATAGCTGAGTGTGTGTTGTGAAGTGTGTGTATCATAGCTGAGTGTGTGTTGTGCTGTGAAGTGTGTGTATCATAGCTGAGTGTGTGTGTTGTGTTGTGAAGTGTGTGTATCATAGTTGAGTGTGTGTTGTGAAGTGTGTGTATCATAGCTGAGTGTGTGTTGTGAAGTGTGTGTATCATAGCTGAGTGTGTGTTGTGTTGTGAAGTGTGTGTATCATGGCTGAGTGTGTGTGTGTGTGCTGCTGTGCTGTGTGTATCATGGCTGAGTGTGTGTTGTGTTGTGAAGTGTGTGTATCATGGCTGAGTGTGTGTTGTGTTGTGAAGTGTGTGTATCATGGCTGAGTGTGTGTGTGTGCTGCTCTGCTGTGTGTATCATGGCTGAGTGTGTGTTGTGTTGTGAAGTGTGTGTATCATGGCTGAGTGTGTGTGTGCTGCTCTGCTCTGCTGTGTGTAGGACCCGGTGCCGGGGGACATGGTGGAGATCATAGAGACGCTGTACAGCCACTGGACCGTCTACGTGGGAGACGGATACGTGGTGCACTTCACAGTCCCAGGTACAGTACACACACTCCTACTGTACATTACAGTCCCAGGTACAGTACACACACTCCTACTGTACTTTACAGTCCCAGGTACAGTACACACACACTCCTACTGTACTTCACAGTCCCAGGTACAGTACACACACTCTCCTCCTCACCTCAGACAGAAGCCTGCTTGTGTACTCGGCAGGTGAAACAGCACATTTCAGTCACTTCCTCACCTCACCTGTGAAATAGCATGTTTCACTTCCTCACCTCAGACAGAAGCCTGCTTGTGTACTCGGCAGGTGAAACAGCGGCAGGTGAAATAGCGGCAGGTGAAACAGCAGGTTTCACTCTTGTGTTGGGTCATTAGTTGTCCTAACAGTGCTGCTCAGTTATCACAGTAGTAATTGCAATATTAACTAACACGATCACATAATCACTAAAGCTACAAATAATCGTGCGCAGTTCATGTAGTCACATTTCTGACTTTAATACTCATTTCATCCTGCTTGACGATGCCACTTCTAGACACTCTGATTGGTGAGCGTCACAGGTGCAATGGGCATGCTCACCAATCAGGAGTGGCACAATTAAAGACATTTGGCATATTGAACAGAATGAATCCCACTTATCCTCTAAACATGTTGGTTAATTAACCCACTTATCCTCTAAACATGTTGCTTAATTAACCCACTTATCCTCTAAACATGTTAATTAACCCACTTATCCTCTAAACATGTTGGCTAATTAACCCACTTATCCTCTAAACATGTTGGTTAATACAGTAATTAACCCACTTATCCTCTAAACATGTTGCTTAATCAACCCACTTATCCTCTAAACAAGTTAATTAACCCACTTATCCTCTAAACATGTTGGTTAATTAACCCACTTATCCTCTAAACATGTTGGTTAATACAGTAATTAACCCACTTATCATCTAAACATGTTAATTAGCCCACTTATCCTCTAGACATGTTGCTTAATTAACCCACTTATCCTCTAAACATGTTAATTAACCCACTTATCCTCTAAACATGTTGGTTAATACAGTAATTAACCCATGTATCCTCTAAACATGTTGCTTAATTAACCCACTTATCCTCTAAACATGTTAATTGGCCCACTTATCCTCTAAACATGTTGCTAAATTAACCCACTTATCCTCTAAACATGTTAATTAGCCCACATGTCCTTTAAACATCTTAATTAGCCCACGTGTCCTCTAAACATGTCGGTTGTCTCCCTCAGGTCCGGCCAGGCCGATCTCCAAAGGTCGCATCTCTCGCAGTAAGCTGGCGGGGATGGTGGTGGGGTGCTCCTATCGCGTCAATAACTACCTGGACGACAGGTACGAGCCGCGGCCTGCGGACGTGATCGTGAGCGAGGCCAACGCCTGGGTGGGCAAGCCGCTGGACTACAACCTGCTGCTGGAGAACTGCGAACACTTCGCCACCTACCTGCGCTACGGACACGCAGAGTCCAGACAGGTGAGGGAGGGGCACGCAGAGTCCAGACAGGTGAGGGAGGGGCACGCAGAGTCCAGACAGGTGAGGGAGGGCCACGCAGAGTCCAGACAGGTGAGGGAGGGCCACGCAGAGTCCAGACAGGTGAGGGAGGGCCACGCAGAGTCCAGACAGGTGAGGGAGGGGCACGCAGAGTCCAGACAGGTGAGGGAGGGGCACGCAGAGTCCAGACAGGTGAGGGAGGGGGGGGGGCTGTGGAGTCCAGACAGGTGGGGTGGGGGCACGCAGAGATAGAGAGAGAGAGAGAGAGAGAGAGAGAGAGAGAGAGAGAGAGAGAGAGAGAGAGAGAGAGAGAGAGAGAGAGAGAGAGAGAGAGAGAGAGAGAGGGGTCATTGCATTGAAGGGTAAACTTAAAGCAAACTGTGAGAGTCTGTGTGTCTCTGTGTATGTGTGTGTGTGTGTGTGTGTGTGTGTGTCTGTGTTAAAACATGGCCTTCTCTGTGTCCAGGTGAAACAAGGACTGTGTGTGTGTGCCTCCTGTACGGTGGCCTGGGTAGAGATCATCAAATGGTTCAAGAGAAAACACCCGAAAAACAAGCCAGCACTAGAGGTGGTGTGAGAAGAGGGTGCGCACACCCAACACACACACACACACACACACACACACACACACAAGCATATAAGCACACGCATATACACACACACAAGCATATAATACGCATACACACACACACACACACACACACACACACACACACACATTCAAGATTTTTCCATTTTGTTTTTTTTATACTCTACTTATAAAACACACATTTAATATTTAATGTTTTTGTATAGTCCTAAAAACTCCCACATTGAAGCTTGTGAGACTGTTCTACTCTGTGTTGTTGTGCTGATCCTACTAACAAGGCACGCAACTTGTCATTGTTATTGTATGATAGCGCTGAATACAGTGTTCTCAATGGAGACTCCGAGCCCCTGAGAAGACTAGAGCGATCCGTTTGATCCAAACACACACGTCTCTCCCACAGTCTCCCGCTGAGACGAGGCATTCTGGAATGTTCAGGGTGTAGTATATCATCTTTAGTTTTCACCTTTAACTGTGAGTGGACCTTATCCGGTCTCTGTAAACAGCACACACACACACACACACACACACACACACACACACACACACACACACACACAGGCCGCCTGAGCCATGAACTGTTCCAGCCAATCAACACGCTTCACTGCCTCAGGAGCACAGGACAGGAGAGCCAATCAATACGCCACACTGCCTCAGAAGCACAGGAGAGGGGCGTCGTCACCAGGCTGTCACTCCAACTCCATACTAGGCCTGGTCCAATCACATTCCTTTTCTCCTCTCCATAAGATTTCCATCTCCCAGGATAACAGAAATACACATTTAGAACATACAATAAATATGCAATAATGCTTTTCCACTTTTTTGTACTTTTACAAACATTTTATTTAGTTTACAAATAATACTGGGTCTTCAACACAACAGAAATGTTATTTCCAAAAACATCTTGAACATGAAAAACATTTTCCAACATGGTCTTTTTTTATTTTTTTAAATAAAATATATATATTTTCCATCATATATACACTGGTGTGGGGGTCAGGTTTATTTTTGGCATTCTATGGAAATTGGACAGTACTCAAACTCTGATTGGACAAAGGCTCATCCATGATCCATCAAAAGTGATAACGATTGGTTGAGGTGTGAGTTTGAAATGTAATGTTGACATTTAAACCAGCTAGTGCATGCTGGTGGATCTGAATGTAGTGCTGGCGCTGAATCAGTCATTGGGTCATTGGCCTGTAACAGTAGCTAATGGACACAAGGCTGGGTCATTGGGTCATTAGCATGTAACAGGAGCTGGGTCATTGGGTCATTGGCATGTAACGATAGCTAATGGACACAAGGCTGGGTCATTGGGTCATTGGCATGTAACGATAGCTAATGGACACAAGGCTGGGTCATTGGGTCATTGGCATGTAACGATAGCTAATGGACACAAGGCTGGGTCATTGGCATGTAACGATAGCTAATGAACACAAGGCTGGGTCATTGGGTCATTGGCATGTAACGATACGGTGTGTGTGTTCCATACAACTGCCAACAGGAAGAAGCAGAGTAGAGAGTAGATCAGTCAGATCTTCCTGTAGGTGCCATCTAGTGTGTGTGTGTGTGTGTGTCAAATCTAAGGTCTGAAGAATAGTGGTTGAATAGTAGTAGTGTGTGTGTGTGTGTGTGTAACAGGAAAGTAAGTAAGAGTAACAGTAATCGTGTACAGAGGGTCCTTCTGTTCCCCTCTGGGTCTTTCAAACCCATTGGCCAGACCATAATAAGACATAAAGCACCACGCCACACCGGGCCAACGCTAGCCTACGCTAGCCAGCGCTAGCTACCTCTTCAGCACAACCCATGCAGCCACCACGCTCTGGCACCAACCGGACCAACCAGAGGACAGCGGACGCTGAGAGCATCTGGTGAACTCAAACACCACACCAGGCCCAGGCCAGTCTGACCCATGCCAGGCCCAGGCCAATCTGACCCATGCCAGCCCAGGCCAACCCTAAGCAGGGCACGGGCCAGACTGGGCTACTCTGCCCCGTGGTGAAGTGCCCAGGGGTAGGGGCGGTGTGAAGTGCCCAGGGGTAGGGGCGGTGTGAAGTGCCCAGGGGTAGGGGCGGTGTGAAGTGCCCAGGGGTGGGGGCGGTGTGAAGGCTAAATCAGCTGCAGGACATCACTGAGGGTGGCACATACCGCTCACAAGGATTGTCTTAGCGTATGAGTGTGTGTGTGTGTGTGTGTGTGGGTGTATCAAGCAGATGCGCGAGAGACAAGCCTTGCGTGGTTAAAACATGCTTAAGGAACAGAAAGAACGCGGGCATAACTGAGTGTGTGTGTGTGTGTGTGTGTGTGTGTGTGTGTGTATGTGTGTGTGTGTGTGTGTCACCCACAGCTTCCTCAGGCTGGCCCGTAGTCTCTCAGGGTGGGAGGGTCCCAGAGCGTTTCAGAACAGTTTCTCTTTGGGCAGTCTCTCCGGGAGGAAGGGATGTGTGTGTGGGTGTGTGTGTGTGTGTGTGTGTGTGTGTGTGTGAGAAGGCTTTTGATTGTCTTGCTTTTCTGATCATTGGCTAGTTTGACCGTTGAACTCTGACCCTGGAGGGTGTGTCCGCCATGGTGCTGCAGGTCAGTGGAGGAGTCTTTAAAGCTTCAGTAGCAGGACAAGGCATCTGTGGTCAGTCAGGCTGGCTGGGGGGGGGGGGGGCAGGTGTGTGTTTGGGGGGGGGGGTGTTCAGTCAACGACGGCTGAGAGAATGGCCATGACCGCGATTCCACAACACAACAACAGGATCTGCAGCAGAGACTCCCTAAAGACACACACACACACACGCATATACAAACATATATAGATACATATATAGATACATATATAGATACATATATAGATAAATATTTACATTTATAATATTCATGACTGAGGGACGGCCTTATGCCCAGCATGTGACTGGTTAACCTTCTAACATGATGACATCATAACTGGGGGACGACCTTACGCCCAGTGGGTGACGTGGGCTATGTCCAGAAGTCAAGCGTGCACGCTGGGCAGTGTGCATTTTCCGGAAGTTACGTCAGAATAGACTGTCCGAAAGTCAAGCGCTCTCACTAGTTGGGTACTTCGTTGGGTGTGATTTCCAAGCGTGCATCGATGCATCTTTTTTGCCCACATGTATCCCATAATCCATTGCGCAGCGCAGGTCAAGCTCCACACGTCATGCAAATCGTCAACACACCCCCCTCCCCGAGTCAGGTGACGCCAACTAGTTAGTGCTGTCCAAATGTAGGTAGGGACGCATACTGAGGAGCAAGCTAACTACGACGCTACTGGGAAGAGGGTACTATCCAGCGTGCACGCTTGACTTCTGGACATAGCCTGGTTAACCTTCTAACATCATGACATCATAACTGGGGGACGGCCTTACGGCCAGTGGGTGACTGGTGAACCTTCTAACATGATGACATCATAACTGGGGGACAGCCTTATGCCCAGTGGGCGACTACAGAGCCCCTTTAGGGAGAGCCGGTCCACTTCCTATTAACTCCATTGTACCGGATTGTTCATGCAATCTGTTGAAATTCCGCTGGGGGCGTTGCCGAGCAAGTGATAAATGAATTGTGGTCTATGGGGCTAAGCGGCTAGAACTCGTTTTTTTCACAGTTGACAACTTCATTTCTTAATGTACATTGTCGTAGTAGCTACCTGAGTATAGGTTTTCCACTGGAAATGAAATAAAAAGTCACTCATGTCCTTTCTGCTTTTCATAGGATGGGCCGTTTTCCCTGTAACATGCTAGCATTTAGCTCATGGATGCTCGCGACAATCGCGACCGATTACGACCGTCGTGAAGCTGAACCTTCTTTTAGGTCTATGGCCGTAAAGTGGTTCGCTTGTGTCACGTGACATGAACACTTTGAAAGGGTTTTTAGGAATAACAACACATATTGAAAATTGTATTGGTCAGCTGATTGTCAAGTCAAGTTATCCTGCATCGCATGCATTAATGCAATTTTAGGAGAAAAAATTATATAACGAGAAATGTGGTACTGGGGGGTTCAGCTCCATTGCTACCCATTCATTCATCACTTGCTCGCGATCGCCCTCTAGTTGCAGTACCATGCGGAAGTATTTCGCTAGTGGTCCTTCTCCCCTTATTAGACATTCTCTGGCGACTAGTTAACCTTCTAACATGATGACATCATAACTGGGGGACGGCCTTACGCCCAGCGGGTGACTGATTAACCTTCTAACATGATGACATCATAACTGGGGGACAGCCTTATGCCCAGTGGGTGACTGGTGAACCTTCTAACATCATGACTGAGGCGTGGTTGGGACCTGGGACTTCCCCATAGGTGCCTCTCATTCAGTGTTTACACCTCCTCCCTCGCTCCTCACTGATCTACATAAAGAAAGATAGAGGAAGGGCTAGACCAGGGGTCGGCAACCTGCGGCTCTGGAGCCGCATGCGGCTCTTTAGCGCAACCCTGGTGGCTCCCTGGAGCGTCTTCAAAAATGTATGAAAATGAATGGGGGGTTTGTTTGTTTTAATATGGTTTCTGTATGAGGACAAACATTCTTAACGTTTTCCAATGTTGTAAAAATTATAATAAATATTAAAGTTCAACATTTCTGTCAACGAAGATTTGATAGCCTGCGACACACGTTTCAGGGCGGCGCCGTGCCAGGCAGGTGGCTGTAAACCTATGGTTGTAAACAAACCGGCGGGTGGATCCCAAAGGGAAAAAGAGAAAGATAGCCGATGAGATCAGAGAATTTAAGGCAGAATGGACCGAATCATTTGCTTTCATTGCCATTGCGGAAGGATTGCCTGCATGTTTGCTTTGTAATGAGAAGTTGGCGAACAACAAAAAGAGAAAGACATTTAGAAAGACATTTTCAGGGATGGCATGCTACATTTGCAGCCGACTACCCAGTTGGGACTGAGAGGAAAAAGTGCGATTGCAGTAGGGGAGAAATTGTGTTGCAACCTGAGAGATATTAAAACGTGGAAAACAACGGTTCACGGATGGTGATTACACAAAGTTGAACTTAAAGCACCATAGGCTACAGCGGAGTAGTCACGTGGTGTGTCATTCTCTCCGAGATGCGCTGCAGGGAAAAACATTTAATCATGAAAGCTCATTATGTAGCCTCGTTGTAGCCTACTTAGTCATTTTGATAGTAGGCTAATATAGATAATATACACTTACAGCCTGTGTTGCCTTCATATAAAGCTTACATACGGCCTTTCATTTTTTGCGGCTCCAGACAGATTTGTTTTTTGTTTTTTTGGTCCAAAATGGCTCTTTGAACATTTTGGGTTGCCGACCCCTGGGCTAGACTATCCCATTGTTGCCGCCCCATCATTCTTTATGTAGATCAGTGAGGATCGAGGCCCGAGGAGCGAGGGAGGACGTATAAACGCTGAATGAGAGTCATCATCAGAAAGTCCTGTGTTGTCCCTATGGTTACCTTGGATTGGTCTCCTCCAGGAGGTCAGGTACCACGTTCACCAGGGCGATGTAGAGGAAGCCCCCGGAGGTGTAGGGCAGGATCCAGGCAGTGGCGCCCTCTGGAGGTAGGGAGGGAGAAGGCAGGTGAGAGTGTTGGTGAAAAGCAGTTAGGAAACAATTATCTGCCAACAAGCTGATGCATTTAGATGTGGCCAGTCATTCTCCCGTGCTAATTGGTTCATTTATATGACCAGCGTCATTCTCCTGTGCTAATTGGTTCATTTAGATATGACCAGCATCATTCCCTAGTGCTAACTGAGTCATTGGATATGACCATCATCATCCTCCCATGCTAATTGGTTAATTTAGAACATTTATGACCACAGACATAAAAGATATGGACAGAACGATCACGTAGACGTCAGCAGAGACCAGTGAAGCACATTTCAACTGTTTTCCTTTTGGTCTAATGTCTCCTGCACAGGCTCAGGGGACGTATATGTGATGTCATGCGCATTACCTAACCTACGTCACTTTAGCATTGATTTCGGAAAAACGCTTATTACTCAGCCGGTAACAC
>NC_085014.1:1706979-1708447 GCF_963854185.1 Sardina pilchardus
TCACACACACACACACACCGACACGCATGCACAGATGCAAGCCCATATAGCACCATGGGAACTGTGTGTGAGTGTGTGCGTGTGTGTTTGTATTTGAGTCTCTGCATAGTGGAGAGTGAGTGATTATATGCAAAGACAAGAATTGTGTGTGTGTGTGTGTGTGTGTGTGTGTGTGTGTGTGTGTGTGTGTGTGTGTGTGTGTGTGTGTGTGTGTGTGTGTGTGTGTGTGTGTGTGTGTGTGTACCTTGATCTTCATTGGCGGCTGCAGGAGAGAGCTTGTTTTGGTGTCATGACAGAAGCCATTACTGCAAGATGTGCTACTGTTCACTACACTGCCCCCGATGGCCTGGAAGAGAAAGAGAGAGAGAGAGAGAGAGAGAGAGAGAGAGAGAGAAGAGAGAGATAAAAAAAGAGAAAAACTCCTTTAAAACATCCTCAAAGGGAAACATCACAGGCAGTACCCGTGCAGCACTGATAGACACTCAGACAGACACATGTTGGGATATAAACACCCCAACAGTGCAACGTGTGTAAAGTGTGTGGAATGTAATGACTTTACTTTTTGTGACATTAAAGTTGAATTTTCCAAAACACTCACCACCTTCATTACATTACATTAAACTGTGTCATGCTGTGTGTGTGTGCGTGTATGTTGGTGTGTAAGCCTTCAAGGGTGTGTGTACAGTCACCTGGTAGAACAGGATAGATATCTTCATAAGTACCACCGCTCATTCACACACAAGTCAAACACTAGATAGATAACTGAGAACTAACAACCCACCTCATCAAATCTCACCAGTACTGTCACAAGACAGACAGTAGCTCTCCCTGGTGGACATTTGAGTAAAATACACCAAACATCCAGGGCTTACAGAAAACAGTGGGTCTGTGTGTGTGTGTGTGTGTGTGTGTGTGTGTGTGTGTGTGTGTGTGTGTGTATGTGTATGTGTGTGTGTGTGTGTGTGTGTGTGTGTGTGTGTGTGTGTGTGTGTGTGTGTGTGTGTATGTGTGTGTGTGTGTGTGTGTGTGTGTGTGTGTGTGTGTGTGTGTGTGTGCGTTACCGTGGCAGTGGCGGTGTCGTTGGGGGAGTCCTCGTCTGGAAACATCTTCTCCAGCAGCAGGAAGGAGAGCAGGCCCAGCAGCACCCACAGGCCCTGACTACGGTAGTGCTGCTCCACACCGCCCTCTGCAGGCACAACACCGCACACACAAGGAGAGACAGGGGGAGATGGGGGAGAGGAGAAGAGTGAGAGAGGGAGGGAGAGATGGGGGAGATGGGGAGAGGAAAAGAGTGAGAGAGGGAGGGAGAGAGTGACCGACCGACCTCCAGGAGGTGTATGATACGATTCACGTAGAGGAAGAAAAAAGAAAGAAAGAAAGAAAGAGAAAGAAAGAGAGAAAGAACAAAAGACAGACTCACCTGGAGTACAGGTGTGTGTCCAGGCTTCAGGAAGAAGGTGCAGGAACA
>NC_085014.1:1716147-1751147 GCF_963854185.1 Sardina pilchardus
AAATCGTAAGGCCGCGGTTGCACAAACACCAAAACCAAAGATTGATGATATGAACCAAATATTCTGGAACAGATGGATTTACAGCATTGAACGTGATGGGCTATTAGGCTACTGCTGCGACTTCCATCGTTTCCTCTCCAGAGATTGCTGCGCGTTCACAACGCAATGAACGCATGCAGTCTACATTGAAGTGAAACGTGCAGAACGTTGTCCAAAACAATACAATAACATTGTGTGTTGATATCTAATACAATATACACATCTGTAGACATGAAGTGGCAACTAAAGCCATTATCAGTCATGAAAACTGTGGCGGCTGCATTAAGGTTTTGGCTGAGCCAGCTAGCCAGCCAACAACTTCATCAGCCAGCCGTTCTCAAAGCAAATGGCTTCGGGGTCTATACATAACACTATCCATTGCAGCCTATTTGAAACCGATCATCCCCCCTCCCCCATACACTCGTCTAGGCTAGGCTACAGAGATCACCGAGGCATGAGGACAATTAACTGCTTCCCCACCCCCACCCCATCTATCTGTCCCTGCATAGGCCTAGTCTGTAGGCTGACTGTTTAGGCAACTCGTGGAAGAATGCGCAATGTTTCATCGCATATGCGCGTTTCAGAATGTTCGAATTCGCCAGCGTGCGTGTAGTTATGTGAATAGAAAAGAATAGAATATAGCCTACTTTATTGATGCCTTGTTCAAAAGGACTTCCGTCATGAATAGGTTGGGAATCGAACAAACACCCCTTGAGTCCTCAGGCCGAAGCTCTAACCAGTGAGCTACAGCCTTGCTTATCAGGCACGTGAAAATGTGTGTGTCAATGCTGAATCTCGAATTCACATAGAAGTTAGCTTAGAAAGAATAGGCCTATAGCTTTTTTTCAGCAGACATCGCAAACATAGCCTATACATTCGCAAAACGGAGAATATCATTCACTCATTATTTTAAATTATGCTACTTCTCACGCCTATGCCTGCTCAGCATAGCTCTCTCTATCTCCCTCCCTCCGAGGTAGCTAGCCTAGACCCTATAAGATGCTTCTCCCTAAATGAATGAAAGTTGTTTTAGAAAGTAGCCACGGTAGCCTGTAAAAATCGGCATGAAATCCTGGCTACTGTGTAATTGAAACCAGACTGTTAGGCTCTTTGTTCCAGGTGACCAGGTCCGATCATTTTCGGCGGCGCGAACATAGGCTACCTATTAAATGAATAGAAGTGAATTTGGGGAGTGAATTAGAACTAGTGACATTCACTCTTAGAGCATTTTATTTGAAAGTCAAGTTTGCTTAAGGTTTGTTCAAGAACTCTTCCAAAGTTTTTACCTCAAACAACACAAATCAACACAAATACATGAACAGATAACTCAAACGTGCTGTATGTCATAATGAAACAAACAATCACAGATTATCAACAACACGGTCTGACACGAATGACACATGGTTTAGTGCAAACTGAATTTATGACCAAACGATTTCATTCGTGCACGAAGCGCCATCTAGCGATCATTATGTGTAAGTAAAAGCCTCCCAGTCTAAGGACTCAGCGGTCATTTGACCGCCTCGCCGCGCTTTAAGTAGTTCACAACAGCACGGCGCTTCTAGTAGGTCGTCAAAGCGGTCAAATGACCGGGGCGCGGCGCTTCTAGGTATAAGTGGGTCAGAACGGCGCGGCGCTTCTAGTGTTAAAGGGATATTCCGCCATTTTTGGAAATACGCTCATTTTCCACCTCCCCTCGAGCAAAACAATCGATATTTACCTTGTTCCCGTTCATCCAGCCATTCTGTGAGTCTGGCGATACAACTTTTAGCTTCAGCCTAGCATAGATCATTGAATCGGATTAGACCATTAGCTTCTTGCCTGCTAGCTTCATGTTTAAAAGTGACTAAGATTTCTGGTAATTTTCCCATTTAAAACGTGTCTCCTCTCAAGTTAGAAAGTGCAATAAGACCAACTGAAAATGAAACCTGGCGTTTTTCTAGGCTGATTTGACATGGAACTACACTCTCATCTGGCGTAATAATCAAGGCAACTTGCAAACGTACCATAGGCGCAGTGATATCGTACGCAGCATCTGAAAATAGTCCCCATAGACAACAAGCAGTAGTAGTGCCAGTAGCTGCAAGTTGCCTTGATTATTACGCCAGATGAGAGTGTAGTTCCATGTCAAATGAGCCTAGAAAAACGCCAGGTTTCATTTTCAGTTGGTCTTATTGCACTTTCTAACTTGAGAGGAGACACGTTTTAAATGGGAAAATTACCAGAAATCTTAGTCACTTTTAAACATGAAGCTAGCAGGCAAGAAGCTAATGGTCTAATCCGATTCAATGATCTATGCTAGGCTGAAGCTAAAAGTTGTATCGCCAGACTCACAGAATGGCTGGATGAACGGGAACAAGGTAAATATCGATTGTTTTGCTCGAGGGGAGGTGAAAAATGAGCGTATTTCCAAAAATGGCGGAATATCCCTTTAAGAACGCAGCACAGTGCTGATAGCTTCTCATTTAGGACACTTAAGATAGCAGCACAGTTCTGACAGCTTCTCATTTAGGACACTCTTTAAGATCGCAGCACAGTGCTGATAGCTTCTCATTTAGGACACTCTTAAGATCGCAGCACAGTGCTGAGAGATGGGTCCATCAGTGCATATGCTGCCATGGTGATGAGATCTAGCCCAAGTCATTTCTGCCCATATCAGGCTGGTCCTGTTGCCCTTATTTGGCCTGAGATCAGAAGAGGAGCTCTGATCTCCTCTTCCACCTGTTCAAAACACAATATGATGCTCGCCATATACAGCAGGCTAGGCATTTACTTTACAGTAGCCTAAATACATAAGGCTTTTCATGAAGTTGTCAAATGCAGCCTTATCACACAAAACAATCTGCTGTAGGGTTGTTACCAAAACAAGGCTCAACAATGTAAAAGCATCATGTGCAACACTGAGTTCCGGATGCAGGTTCTTCCTTTGATCATGAGGAGTCGATTACCAACATGTGGACAGACCACTAAGAGGAGCATGCAGGATTTCTGGTTGATTTGACCATCAGTTCACTTTGAAACAGGCACACTTTACTTTGGATAGACAACAGTAATACATCATAGGAGTGATTAACATCAAACAAATCTAGACTAGAGTAACTCAACATTTGACACATCCGATGTTTAGTGTTCTAAAGACGTCAAATAGCCTATTACAGTTACCAAATTGATAGCCACGATTAAGCCAGCTCCTTACATGTGATCTCAGTGGCATGCAGCATTTGTCTGCACCTCCAACAGCATGGCCTACCTCCCCAAAACGCCCACAAGTGCCCGTATGTTGGAGTGAAAGAATTCGGCAGCAAATCCCTGCAGCAGGAGCAGCTAGTCTGGGCTCCAGATCGGGGTCCTCCACAACTGTGTGACTCACCATCATGGCCTCTGCCTGACTCGCTCGGCTGTACCCTGTAACCTGACCCGGTCGGCCGCCACACGACATCAGACGCTGATCTGGTGTGTACGTTACTGAAACGGACGTGGTTATGTCCGACTTGGCTCTGGCTGCGGCCAACAACACCGTTCGTGAAAAGGAGCCTCTGGCCATGACAGTGACACATTTTTGGAATAGGCTAGCGTGCTGAATCAGGTCCTGGCCTTGGGCGCCTGATATATGACTTTGATGCAAGTTTAGAAAAGACCCGAATTAACACACTGTACGCGCGAAAGGCAGTCGTGCGGCAGGGTGAAAATTAATCATACTCCGCTAACGAGGTGAAGTGTAGAACGGACACCATGCAACTTAGCTGCGCAGCATTTCTTTACCCTATTAACCCAGCATCACCTAGTTTTACCAAGTCAAAAACAGAACATTCGGACGTTGTAGGCCTATCACGCAGCAAAACAGTGATATTCAACGAACTGTAAAAACTCTACCATCCCACACTGGCACACTATAACCTACATAACTGCAGTGGATAAAATGATGATCGCTGCCACGTTGTGTCTGTCTTGTATTTTAATGTCAAAATCAAAACAGACTGCGCGCATATGCATAACTAACGCTACATTTGTGCAATAATGCTCAGATGAGAGCTGTCTGCTTTCGAGGACTTGTTATCGGCTGTAACGCAGTTTGAACCAAACACAGCCTGCTATCAATAGACTAAATCAAAACTTACAAATTAACTAGTGTGATGCGGTTACTCAATCATAAACTCATATGTGTTGTTTAAATGTTCGGCAGTGAGAAAGTGGAATAATAAAGAGGTGAAAGCGTGTTGTTTACCCGGCTGAGATTCCTGCGAAGGCGACTCCGGTTTGTCCCTGCCATCCAGCTCCCCGCGTCAGACGCGCTTCTGTTTAGGGCGCCCCGGCTGCAGACGACTCGAGAAACTCCGGTCGCTGGATTTCACAAGAGGGTTTTCCAGAAGCAGCCACGTCTCAAGGCCCGCGATTCTGCACTTCACCACGCATGAACGGAACAGAGTGGGACCCACTTCCGGGCCTGCAGCAACCACTGATCTGACCGTAGACACACAAGGCGCTTGTGCTCAAAAAATGAAGCTCATGGTCTGTGGGACCACTATAGGAAAATAAGAGCCCCTTCGAGCTTTATAGTTAATCACCAGTAAACATGTAAAGTCAAATTGCATTACATTAGCCTATGCAATTTCAACAACATTTACCTTAGATAAAAAGACAATTCAGAAAAAATGAATAGGCCTAACATTAACGACGTTAAAGGCTTAGCTTTATTTGCTAAAAACATTTTAACATGACATGAACTTTGATTTAGAAGGTTTCTCAGTGAGATTATTATAACCATATACCACTTTTGCAAAGATGTTTTTAGCTAGATGGAAAAAGAGTACCATGGACATTCCAAATGATTCTGGTAATACAGTAGGCTAGGCTATAAGGCAAGTGGAAGTGGATCAGGTCCTGTATGTAAATAAAAAAAGTTGAATGATCTTTTATCGCCGATTTAAAGCTTCAGAATATTTACAGCACACACTAAGAGTATTTCGCATGCAATAGCCTAGGATAGTGTAGAATGAATTAAGAGCATCTCTCTGAGGGCTACATAAGGGCTAATGTATTGTCCACTGGTAACTATCAGAAAATAAGTCCCGACATGGTGACCAGGACCCCGTAGTCCATTAGTTTAAAATAGATTTTTTTAAAAAATTATTTATATTTAAATAATTCCACAGCTACAGTATGCATTTCTAAAGGCAATTGTTCATGTTCTTCATTCTTCTTGATGTGGCCACTAGGTGGCAGCATATTACAATTTTTCTGGACATTGTGATTGACCCTCTCAAATATGCAGTTCATGTAACGGTGAGGGGAACGTGTTTTCAACTCTACACAATAAATATTCTAAACATGTTGAGATTTTCCCAAAATGGGTGGATGTTTTTGAGATGTAATTGAGATAACTTCACTGATGCCTCTTGTGTCAACAACAGTAATAGTCCGAGGTGCACGTCTCAGGGAACAGGTCAGGGATAATCACTTCCTGACATTTATACTTTTAAGAAATAGAGTTGGACAGATTCATTCATACACACAATGCCTTAAATCACCAATAAAACACCCTACAGCCATATAGTTACCTCCGCCAAGGAGGTTATGTTTTCGTCTGGGTTTGTTTGTTTGTTTGTTTGTATGTTTGTTCGCAAGATAACTCAAAAAGTTATGGATGGATTTCGATTACATTTTCAGGGAAGGCCTGAAATGACCCAAGGAAGAAACTTTAATTTTGGGAATGTTCCGTATCACCGTCTGGATCCTTTGAGTGCTTTTCTAGTTTGAGACTGTGTCGCCCCCTGCAGGTAACTCCCGGAACCTGTACGATCTCTTGACGTTTCTCTTGTGGTACACATGCTTTCCTTAAAATACAGGGGTCATAAGTGGTGGAATGCCCATGTTAAATTCCCATAGAGGATTTTTATTTTTTAAAGGCCAGTTATTTCATGGATCCAGGACACTATGCACCCTGATTTAGTCTCCTTGGCCTTTGGAATTAAAATAACCCCACATCATCACATACCCTTCACCATACTAAGAGATTGGCATGGTTTTATGTCAGTTGTTAGCTAATTAGCTGGTTTCATTCTCATTGAGTTCAATGCAATTCAAACCAGCTAATTAGAATGACTGATCGTGATCACGAAGGTAGTAACATACTGAAATGTTGACGTGTTGGGAGCTTTATTTTGTGATTTCACCATTAGATGACACTTTGAACACTCATACAGCCTTGAGTCCATTATGTGGCGATGCGGTTTTATTACAGTTAATAAATCAATAGAGACACATACTACAGTACAACTTTACTCTGTGACAGAAACTATTTAAAATAGGCTAAACATAACGGCAAAAGACTTTTACTTATCACAAAATAAAAAATGTGAAGAACAATGGTGTTGCTGTTCTCTGATGTTTAGCAACAAAACAATATTCTTGCAATTTTAATTATCTATCTGACATGTTATCCAAAGTGACTTAATAATTGAAGACAGTCCCCCCTGAAGCAAATTGGGATAAAATGCCTTGCCCTTGGAATCCACAAGGTACTGCATGCTGGTCCAATTCCCCTACCACCACCAGTTATTATGAAATAATAACAAAATGCCAAATGATTAATACAGAAGCACATTCGGCGAGGATTGTTAAAATAAAAAAGGATTTGTAAATAAATTCATTATTACTGGCCTATACAATAAAACAATTCAAATGAAATCAGATTTACGAATACTTAGTAAAGCTTAGCAGTATTGCATTAAATTTTACACAAAGTACAACAAAATCCATTGAATTGTTAGCATGATCACAGCAATTATGTGATAATACAATTGCCTTGCCTCCCTGATTCATATTCTGGGAAGACTCCAACTCCATAGGTCTCCTTCACCAGTTTAGCTGCCTTTTTCAAGAGCTCTTTCACCTGATGCTCTCCATCCCTCTTATTGTTGTTAAACACCTGATATCTATTACCACAATTGTAAATGAGCTTCTGAAGGTGTGGAGAAGTGCATTTCACATATTCATCAATCTCCTGACGTCCCAGATCATCTCCACGTGTGAAGAGGATGATGGCTCTGTTCCTTAATTTGATCTGTAGTGCATCCTCTAACTCCTTTAAAATGTCTCTCTCTCCCTCAGTGAAGCGTCCAATCTGAATGACCAGTAGGTACACACAGACACCAACCTCACACATCTCCCTGCAATCCATAACATGTCTGCTTTGCTGAGGAAGCTCATCATCAAAGAAGTCTGGATTGTCGATTACTTGCACCTCTGTTCCATAGATAACCTTTGATTCCAACTTGAAGTCAGTGGTGACGGGCTTGGAACTAGGCACTGATCTGAAAGCTTCAAATCCCAGGATGGTGTTTCCACTGGCACTCTTCCCAGAGCCGCACTCTCCCAGCAGCACCAGGTTCAGTTGTGAGCACCACTGCTGGTGACCTGCACAGAGAAATGCCAAGTTGAAAACCTCTGAGTACAGTTTTGCCCTATGTGACTCAATCTTAGGCTGCTGAAATCTTATCATTGTTTCAAACAGGGGGAACAAATCGAAACACAATACATAGGTTTGTTTTTCATAATCACGCCTGGGGGTACCAATGTTCAATGTGCATGATCCAAAAACTACGGAGCCCTAGAGGGCTCAAAGCAATATTTTTGGGGAAGGAAGAAAACGTGCGCTCAACTTTGCAAAATCGAGCTCTCGTTTTACTAAATCGTGCACTCGTTTAAGTAGAGCGTGGTCTCGCTAATCTAAAATGTACACTCGTTTTAGTTTTTCTTAAAACGGGCGCACAATTAGATAAAAATGTGAGCATGATTTGTATAAAATGTGCATTCGTTTTCATTAAATCATGCCCTCGTTTTATAAAATCGAGCCCTCAAATTACAAAATTGTGCTCTCATTTTAATAAATCGAGCTCTCAAATAAAACAAATCGATAGCTCGTTCTTTAAAAAACGTGCCCATGATTTATAGCTTATAACGTGCGTACGTTAGAACATGGTGAGCACTATCCAATTTGCTGTTACAGTTGTGAGAAGTAGTAGTGATGCGTGGGTCGGGTATTTTTTCAACCCGGGGGTCCCGCTTTTATGAAATTATTTGGCCCGCCCCAGCCCGCCCCGCACCACTGTATCTATTTTGACAACCTGCCCCGCCCCACACCCGCGACCATTACTTAGACATACTGGGTATAGTAAGTGCTTGTAAACATCGCCCTGTAAACTGACAACAACATAGCCTAGGCTATGATTATAATCTGGTCGCAAGTTCTCTTGGGCAACCCCTCAAGATCATTTTACTGCTGAAACGACATGATTTCGATAAACCGTCTAGGAGAAGTGTTTCAAAATGCATGATGTGCATTTTCGTGAATGTATGTGTCAACCACAACACATATCGCACTAGGTGGCGCTATAGAGTCCCTGAGCCACACCCTAGGCCAGAGGTCTGTCTCTCAGTAGAGGTATCAATTCCACAGGTAGCTGCCAAATTTTAAGAGTTTTAGAGCATGCCAAGTTGGTGAAAAAGGGCAAAACATTCCGGTAAGAGGAAAATACTATAATAAGAATAATCTGAGCAAAAACAATAGGGCCTTGCACCTACGGTGCAGCCACTTCAGTGGCCGCACTTCGGTGCTCGGGCCCTAATAATAATAATCTGAGCAAAGACAATTGGGCCTTGCACCTACGGTGCGGCCGCTGTAGGTGCTCGGGCCCTAATAATAATAATAATAATAATCTGAGCAAAAACAATAGGGCCTTGCACCTACGGTGCAGCCGCTACTACAGCGGCCGCACCTCGGTGCTCGGGTCCTAATAATAATCTGAGCAAAAACAATAGGGCCTTGCACCTACGGTGCAGCCGCTGCTACAGCGGCCGCACCTCGGTGCTCGGGCCCTAAATACTAAAGATTTGGGTCTTGCCTACAGATTGCCAAGCAGTTGTTGTGCTTTGTGTAATTGTGCAACAAAATCAACAGAAGATTCAATGGTGTGCATGGACATACACCTTTATAAATAATATCTCACCTGTCTTAATCGTCATGGAAGCAGGCTTGCTCTTTCCTCCTTCTTTAAGCTCAGTGTAGACTATAACAGTGTATTCAGTTCCTGGTTTCAGGCCTGTGATGTCTGTGCTGCATGACTCTGAAGAGGTTGTCTGTGGCTCAGTCCCTTCACTCTGGTAAGAGACCAGGAAACTGTGTGGAGTCTGCTCCATCTCAAGAGACAACTCCCAGCTGAGGCTAGCAGATGACGTGGTGATGGAGCTCACAGCCAGACGGTCAGGGACTGGAATCTCTGGAAGAATTGATAAGGTTGTTGTGAAATACAATAATAAAGTTCAAGCTGAAAATGACATTAAACAGTAATTTGGCTAAAAATACTGCAAGAAAACTTGCCAAACTTTTATGTGGAAACTGTATGATCTGTAAAATCAATTGTTAAAATAATTGATTAAGTTAAAATCAAATTTTTATATTAGGGCAGGTCTACTTCTATCTTTATCTTGCTTTAAAACAGATTATTGGATTTAATTACCATCGTCTAATTAAGAAATAAGCCCTGAGAGGCCGTGGTTTATACTGTAAAGTTATGGGCCCATATTTGCCTAAGTAAGTAATGACCCAATCACAACAGGTCAGCCTGCAACATGACTTTCATGAGTCAAAGGGGGTTACCAGCTACAATACAGATGCAGCCCCACAAGGGAGACTCTGTGCTGTTTAACCATATAGAGCTCCCCAGTCCCGCCCACAGCCTTGTCCGGAAGTAAAAATCCAATACAATTTCTCCATTGACAATTGGAGAATAAGCCATAACATCGTAACCGTCCATGGTAGACTTAAAACCAGCTACGATGTGACTAAGCGATTATACCTGCTCATATAGATGTCAAAAGTTAATGGGGGCATCAACCTTGTTTTGAGAAAACAATGCTTTATTCACGATTTAACGAGAGAGTACTACACTACCCGACACCCTAACGTGTAAAACTGGTGAAAGCAGAGCCTTTGATTGGTAGAGATCGCCGTTGCCATGGCAATGCCAAACAAACTGTACTCAGCTTTTCCCGCGCCTATCGTCCAGCTTCGTCTCGCTGGAACTTCAAAACTTAAAATGGCTGCAGGGCTGATCAGGACCGATGTGTGGTCTTCCGAAAAATAACGGTTTTCTCATCTTGAAGGTTGAATTTACTCAATGGAAACGGTAGGAAGTAATCATCTTCTTTTCTCAGATTAATATGGAACCATGTTAAACTATCTTTAGGCTGCAAATGTTGGAAATGTGTGTACGTTTGCAAAGCATCCTGGGATTTGAGTTCTCTATCTCGGAATTTAAGATATGTACACAGTCTTGTACCTTTCGCTTTTTTTACATTTTCTGTTCATTTTTTCACTCGAAATTATAAGTTATATGCTTATGAGTCACATCGTAGCTGGTTAGCCTAAGGCATGGTCTAAAACTCTTTATATCCGAATTTTTCCAGAAGTCAATGGGAGAAATGAATGAGAATTTTACTTCCGGATAAGCACCTCTCTCGGAGGAGGGGCGGGACTGGGGAGCTCTATAGCCCTTTATTGTTTATTCTAAAACGGATAGTTCCGGTCCTTGATTATGATTGGCTGAATCGCATTCGATGCCGTTGTATATATGACGATAAACACACACCTTGACCGCATTTCGTTCTATAGTAATGCGCTAGCACAAAACTAGCAGTGGCTGCGTCTTGTTGTTGCATAGCAACCATTCATATGAGGGAATATATTTCTTGGCGGAAGAATGATTATCTATGAATACAACGTTACTTTTTCGTTGCTGTGCCTTTGTTTCATTAAATCTTGCTAGATCGACGTGGTAACCGTTTTAGAAAAGCAATAAGTCACTCGAGTCCGTGCGTTATACTGTATAATCGAACAGCGAAGGGGGTTTTAGGCACTCCGCTTCGCGTCGTGCCTAACAACGCCCCTTAGCTGTTTGATTATACAGTATAACGCACGGCCTCTCGGGGCTTATTGCTTAATTAACAGGCTGTGTTGTGTTTAACATTCTATTTATTCATGTAGCAGACTGGAGCACACCTTTACCAGCACACAGCAGGTATGCAACAACACACACATCTACAACATGTGTATTGCAACGTTTTCCTGAATAAATTTCACCTATATTCTGTTTTTTTTATTATTTAATTTTTTATTACATTTCTCAGCAGACAGGACTTGATATTAGCTATCTCCTTGCGATCCCATTTCTCGGCAATAAACCCCAGTCTGCATGACTAACACAGGCCTACAGTAATGATTATGTGATTAACTTGCTAGAAAGGTATGTCTGAAATAATGCTCTAGAACTGGAATCTCTACAAGAATTGAAAAGGTTGATGTGAAAAACAATGATGAAGTAGGCTAGTGTGTTTAGGGTCTCAGACGAACCAAAGTATTATAAACTTTGAAAGTGTAGAGAGAGGTTATAACAAGATCTATATCCGGACGAAGCAAAACGCCTGGCTTCTTTGAGCAGGTGTGTTTGATCTTGCAGTGCTGCGAAGATCTGACTGAATCATACTTTACACTATGACAGTTTTGCGCGGCACTGTAAGATCGAACGCACATGCTCAAAGAAGCCAGGCATTTTGCTTCGTCCGGATACAGGTGTTGTTGTAACCTTTCTACACTTTCAAAGTTTAAAATACTTTTTGTAAACAATAAAATACATTTTGTACTGTTTGTCTGTAAAGACCCTTACTGCCTTTGAGCATTGTTATTCTTTTTATTTAATGTAAGGTGTTAGTTTCCCCTTTAGCTTTCACTATAAGCCCATTTAGTGTTAATGCAGAGGACATTCTTGCTCAAGACTCCACCAATTACCACAACTTGTTAACTACCCTATAGGTTGTTTGTACTCCGGAGTTAACTGCATACCTTTTTTAAAGATCTGGCTGCTTGGTTTACTTTGACGCCCATTGCTAAGTACAGTGTGCACACTGATGGTGTAATTCCCTCCATATTGTAGAGTGATTATATAACTGGGAGAATCTCTGTGGACGGCATCAATGCTTTTCTGATCTCTGAAAAGCTCCAGCAGGTAAGACACCTGGTCCACTCCGGCAGGTTTGGTCCACTTCAGAGAGGCCGTCAATGAGCTCAAATCCACAGTGAGATTCTCTGGTGGAGGAACCTCTGCAGAGAATATTGGGGACAGGGGGAGACATGTTACATGGTTTTGATCATCACCATAGGATTTTCCTACTACACTTTTTTGTGTTCTTATCAAAAAACGTTCTTATCACTCACACTAATTTGAGTGGACATCTCAAGCATTAGTGCACATAAAATGCTGTGATCAAGTTTGATCTCACTGACAGTATGGGATTTTTATCTGCAAAAAAATAGTTTTGGTGGAAGGAAATTGTGTATTTTTGTGTTTTAAGTTTGCTATAGATTTCCTAGTATTTTCCAGTATATTCCTTGAATATTTCAGTAAAACAATTAATTCTGCACATATTTAAACAGTATTGATCTATAAAGAAAGAGTCCCGGTTATGGTTATGTTCATGGTTATGGCATTTAGCAGACACTTTAGCGACATACAAATAACAAAAATACAATAGTTACATTTAACAGTAAACAATTTAAAAGTTGCTATTTCACACATTCAAATATTGTTGTGGCCCCCAGAAAGTCTTCTTTCAATTTCTGGTCAAAAATGTCTCTTTTGAAAGGAAAGGTTGCCGGCCCCTGGTATAAATATGTCTCACCTGTGTGAACACATCTCTCCGCACATGAGCTCTGATGATCATCTTCAGTGATGGTGGCCACAGCAAAGTGGTACTTCTCTCCTGGAATCAGTTCTGTCGCTGTCAGACCCAAACGTCCCACTGTCATGCTGCGCTGCTTTTCACCTCCTGTCCATGTCACTCTGAACCTGTGGGGCCCAGGAGCGCCCTCTGGTGGTGACCAGCTAAAGGACACAGAGTCTGGCTGCACTGAAGTGAACTGGATCTGCCCAGGAGGAGGAATATCTGGAGACACAGGTGAAGGTGCAGACCAAATGCTAATGGTAATTATCTAATACCAAATAATTAGGGCCTGAGCACTAAAGCAGCAAAGCCCTGTTTCTATTATTTTCTAGTATCATTTTTAGGGCCTGATCACCGGGGTTGCAGGCTGTGCCTTATTGTTTCTGTAAGAATTATAACGAGGCCACACAGTGTCTGTGGGAACCTTATTTTAGTTGCTTTGATTATTCAACAGTTATTTAAATGTTTTGATTATTCAGCTGTTGATATTAACAATGTCAAAATATGCCTGCAAGTGCTTAATGAGTGTGGTGAAGAGATCCCACGATTTGTATCGCACTTCCTGGATGAATTACCCCCGTTTCATTTAAGCACATTGATGTGTCTGCGCTTCTCGGGAAAATGCAGCAAATCAATGCTGACATTGACTACCTAAAAAGAACTATGGGAACGCAGGTAACTGCCTGTGAAACATTGCGGGAGGTTTCCGCTAAACTTGACAGCCGTCTGACTGCTGTGGAGGGGAATGCTGGGCCGGTCGCTACTTCTCCGGTTGCCTGTCTCTCTGCGGCGGAGTTAGGCCCTGCGCACAGTACGGGTCTCTACTCGGCTGTGTTGGAGAAGCCGTCGGGCCCCGTTCCTGACCCCAACACTCCCTCTGGATGGACCAACGGCGATCAACCAGCTCAGCCTGCTGATCCAGCCCTGGGACTTACACAGAGCCCTTCTTGGAGCAAGGTGGTAAATGGGCGCCCACAGAAGCTACGACTGAAGCAAGCATCTGAAAACTCTGCCCATCAACGCCCTACAACTCGCATGGGGAAAACCTCAGCGGGGCATGTGAGAAAGAAAACCGGCATAATCGGGACTGGTGTGGTCGGCAATATACTGGCTGTTAAAACAAAGATGGTCAAGGTATTTGCTACAAAGTTTGATCTCAGTGTGGACGCCAACGCTCTCAGTGAGTATTTAAAGATGAAGCTGGGCCGGGATGTGTCATGTAGAAAAATTGAGTCGATACAGAGTAGATTCAGTTCCTTCTGTGTCACCGCTGAATGTAACGAGGTGGCGGAGCTATACGATCCGCAACTCTGGCCCGCTGGGGCTTTTGTCCGACGTTATTATGAGCCTCGTCGTCATAGAGGAGCAGACAGAGGCCCGTCTGTAGTTACAGAGGATGCACCTAGCTCTCAAAATGTAGGGCTGCTTGATGGGAATAATGCTGAGGTGCCGGCCACATCTGTGGGCGAAGAGGAGATGAAGGCAAGCTGCTCCGCACGGAGTGACACAAGTCAGTAATGCGTGTTGCTTCATACAACACTCGCGGGTTGCGAGTAGGGCAATCTGCTACTGATAGATCGAGACGGTTGGTTGTTGACACAATGCTGGACAAATGTGACATCCTGTGCCTGCAAGAAACCTGGCTGGCGAAACAAGATCTGGATAAGCTGAACACTATACATATGAACTTCCATGGGGCTGGAGAGTCGACTACCGACCTCAGTACAAGGCTGGTTCGAGGTAGGATAGCTGGTGGTGTAGCCATACTGTGGAACATTAAACTTGACCCAATGGTGAAGGTGGTGCGCCTAAATGTGGACTGGGCCATAGGGCTAGAGTGTGATCTTAATGGAAAGAAGTTTACGGTTTTGAATGTTTATACACCATATGAATCATATGAGCACGAGGATGAATTTCTGAATAGGTTAGCTTTTATTCAGTCCTTCATAGAGGACAACAGCTCGTCTTGTGTTTATGTTATGGGTGATTTTAATGCTGACATGTCAGATAGTAAATCCTTGTTTGCAACACACCTGCAAAAGTTTTGTAATGAGTCCAAATTAATTCTATCAAGTAAAGCTCTGCTGCCTGACACAAGCTTTACCTATGTGAGTGAAGCATGGCACACAACATCATGGCTAGACCATATTGTGACCACAACTGATGCTCATGCTTCTTTGGTGAATGTGGAGGTATGCTATGAACTTGCCACCTCTGATCACATACCTATTGCTGCACTGCTAAATGTTGAGAATGTTCCCCTGCTGTCCAGAAATAATAATGCTGCTTCCTCAAGTAAACTAGACTGGTCAAAACTGAGCAGTGATGATATTGCTGGTTACTCCCTGCGAACAGACAGTCTTTTAAATAATATTGCACTGCCTCAAGAGGCTCTTTTGTGCTCTGATATGAACTGCAAGGACACACAACATGCTGATACTCTCTGTGCCATGTATGATGATATTGTGAAATGTCTCAATGCTTCTAGTGAACCTGTGTGTAAAAGTAAAAGTAAATCTAAATGTAAGATACCCAACATCAGACCTGGGTGGAATGAGTTTGTGGCTGAGCAGCACGCTGAGGCAAGAGAGGCCTTCAGACTCTGGTCTGAGGCTGGTAGGCCTAGACATGGGGTTTTGCTAGATTTGAAAAAACATACAAATGCTACATTTAAATATGCACTACGTTTTATTAAAAGAAATGAAAACAGAATGAGAGCAGACTCGCTTGCCAGAAAACTACAGAACAACAACGCTAATGACTTTTGGAAGGAGGTTAGAGTAATGAATAACAACAAATCACCGCTACCATCAGACATTGAAGGTGTTAGTAGACCAGAAAAAATAGCTGAGCTCTGGCGTGAGCACTACCATAACCTCTTTAATTGTGTTAAAAGTAACCCAGTTACAATCAATGCTGAACATAATGTCCCAGCAGACATGACAGTTAGGGCAGTAGATATTCTTGATGCCATTAACATGCTGGATAACAACAAAGCCTGTGGCATGGACTGCATTACTGCAGAGCATCTAAAAAATGCAAGCCATAGGCTCTGTCCTTTACTCTCCATGTGTTTTAATGGCTGCTTGGTTCATGGTGTCCTGCCTAATACCATTATGTCGGTGTTGCTAGTGCCTGTGCTTAAAGACAAGGCTGGTAAGCTTAACAGTGTTGACAATTATCGACCTATTGCATTAGCCAGTATCTTGTCTAAAGTACTGGAGAGAATACTTTTAACAAAACTAGAAATGTATATTCTCACTAATGACAATCAGTTTGGGTTTAAAAGAAAGCATGGAACTGACATGTGTATATATGCTCTTAAAGAGATTGTGTCCAGATACATTAGCCTGAATTCATCTGTATTTCTATGTTTTATTGATGCGTCAAAAGCATTTGATAGAATTAATCATGAAAAATTGTTTGTAAAACTGCTGGAAAGAGGTGCTCCCAATTTTTTAGTGAGAATATTAGTGTTTTGGTATGCTCATCAGACATTCCAGGTTAAATGGGACAATGTTGTATCTGCTCCATTCTGTGTCAGTAACGGAGTGCGGCAAGGAGGAATCTTGTCACCTATTTTATTTAATGTTTACATGGACGACTTATCAAACCAGTTAAACAGACTTAACACAGGCTGTCTTGTGGGTAACATTATTGTTAACCATCTGATTTATGCTGATGACCTGGTCTTGCTCTGTCCATATAGTGCTGGGCTGCAGCAGATGCTGAAGGTGTGCTCCCAGTATGGTCTTGATCATGACATCAAGTATAATGCTAAGAAAAGCCATATAATGATAGTCAGAAGTGCTGAAGACAGGAAAACAACTTTCCCGACCTTTCACTTGTCAGACAGCCCTCTTGTTGTGTGCGAGGAGGTCAAATACCTAGGTCATGTCATATCTGATGACTGGGCAGATGACAAAGACCTCTACAGGCAGCGCTGTAAAATCTATTCTCAGGCTAACATGCTTATAAGGAAGTTCTCTATGTGCTCTGACTCTGTGAAGTGCTCCCTATTCAGAACCTACATAACACCATTGTATACTGCTCAATTGTGGAGTAGCTATAAGAAAAGAAGTATGCAGAGGCTTAAGGTAGCATACAATGATGCAATGAGGTTGCTACTCTGTGTTCCTAGGTGGCATAGTGCCAGCCAATTATTTGTGTCCACCAGAGTGCCTACCTGTGAGGCACTCTTAAGGCAGTTGATGTTTGGCTTTATGTGCCGCCTGGACAAGTCAGAGAACCAAGTTATAGAAGCCTTAGTCAACCCTCTGAAAAGCTGCTATAGATTCACTTCTAGGCTAAGAAGGCATTGGTGCAATTGTTTGTATGTCCTATAGGATAATATGTGATTTCTTATGCATTTTGTATCCCCTTTTATACTATTTATTATCTATGTGTACTGTGATATGGACCTGTGTCTGCAATAAAGCTTTATATATATATATTCAACATCTGCGCTGCTTAGACCCCTAATAATATAATACTAATAATTCCTTACAGAAACAATCGTTTGTTTAGATCAACTGTTATTCAAATGTTTGGATTATTTAGCTGTTGATTATTCAACAGCTGTGCTGCTTAGATCCCTAATAATAATACGAATACTGTAATTCCTTCAATCAGTGCTCTGGCCCTAACAAATCGTAGCATGTAATGTAATACTTGACGTTACAGAATTGGCCAAAATATGCATGGTAACAAATTGAAATTGAATGATATTCCACTGGACATACTGTAGTGGTGAAACAACAGACAAAAGGGTCATTACCTCCTCTTTGCTGTGTCTCAGGCACTACTGAGCGCTGAAGATCCTCCACCAAAAGAGGGTTGTGTTTCTTGAGAGCCTCATAAAACCTCTCTTGTGCTACGGCTCCTTTCTTCTCCAGCATGGTTATGAGGGCAAAGTTCTTACTCTGGCTGGTTGTTCCACCTTTCTCCACCTCTTCCCTCTCCAGGCCAGAGAGGACCTCGCCACTCTGCAGGTGGATAAGAAGAGGTGCAAGGACATCAAGACGCATCTCAAGCTCCCCCTTGTGCTTCTTGAAGAACTCTTGGCCTGATTTCAAAAAATGGTAATAAGAAAGAAGTTGTTTTTCCTCTCCAAATGACTGGTTACAACTATGGGACAAATGATCATAAAAATGGATTGTTGAAATAGATGAAAACATACCCGGCCTTCCCCGTGCCAAACTGGCCATGGCTGTGAAGACATCAGAAAGACACAAAGAGGTTAGTCTGGTTGGATGTGTACTGATAACTGATATTTTTATGTACACTACACTTATGTAATTGATGTAACTTATCATGTGGGCCTTGAATGCTAAGTGGGTAGGGAGCACATCACTATTTTATACTACTGACAATGCTCAAAAGATTATTTTACTTCTGTAATAGTGTGGTGAGAGTTTCTACAGACAAACTGAAGTATTGTAAACTTTGAAAGGGTACATAGAGGCTATAAGAAAACATACTGTATATCGGAAGAAAATTCCTGGAAGGCCGACACAGGAGATCCTAAACAGAGGGCTGCATTGGAATGAGAGGACGTAGAGTTGGCTCGTGGAAGTAAGGTAGCGTGCAGAGTGAGTGTCCTGTGAGGGATGTGAATTTCATCCACCTATAGAAAGCCAAAAGGGATCTATAGGAAATGGTCACACACAAGCAGATAGGCCAGCTATTGCATTGTCCAGTATAGATAGAATCATGGCCTGCAAGAAGTTAGGCTGATGTGATAATGGACTACCACATGGTAGGCTGAAGCCTAGTTTTTAAGTTAACAACAACTTGAAATATATTTTGAAGGTATGCTACTCAGACTAAAACATGATGGATAAAGGAGTTCTTGTCATTGTCTTTGGTGACTACCACTGCATGCCCAGAATGTGTAATTGACTTTGGACTTTGACCAGGAAGCAATCCTTGTCATAATTTTTTAGCACACTGGATACCCTTTGTTTAAAATAGACCTATGGCTAATGCAGAACCCTACCTTTTTAATAATATTAAAGAATGTAAATAAGATGTGGGCTAATTTACTGTAAGACTCACCGCAAAAACTCCCTTCCTCAACAGAAGACTGACGAGTGTCAGAAGCCAATCCGTGGAGCTGTTCGATCTGTACGAGGCTAGGCTATACCCCTAACACTCGATAAATCAATGATTGGCGAACACAGTCAGCTGACATTTATGGTCCTTCATCGACTTTTATCCATAGACAGCAAATTCAGTGAGTATTTAAAGTATTCATCCCCCTGGATATTTTCCCATTTTATTGCTTTTATGAATGGAATCGTGAATCTACTGTACTCGATCATTTTAAACACATTTTCTTTAAATCAATAATTTCCAAAACATAAACAAAAAAGAGCAATATCAATTAATTGAAAATATATGCAAAATAAGTTGCAAAAATCCCCCCTAAAAGAGGAGAGAAGGCAGCCTCTGACTGCAGCATCCATGTCATGCTTTCCTTAAAAATTGATCTTTGCATTGTAAGGTCTCATGCTAACACATATGATCAATTTCCCTAATCTCAGGGCTCCAAACATTACCTCCCCTCTGAATCTGAGTGTAACTTCCAAATCTCCTAAATGTAACATATAAAGCATATTGAATGGCTACTATGTTTATCAGTGTGCCATGTAAGTAGGCACAGATTGGTATACAGTGTGTAGTATGTAGGCTACAAAGTGTAAACCTCTTTCCTGATGCCTTAAGAGTCTTACTATAGTGAGAGAACTAGCAGCCTGGGCCTGTTAACTCCACTCCTGATCTGAAGTGCTGCGGGTTTGCGTCTTCAGTGCGTCTTCAGCTGTGCTTCATATGTGCCTCTCGCCTAATCACGACACTTTATCCATCATGATAAATGACCATTTGCAAATGATGGTGAATAACTCGATGTGAGCTGTATTTCGTAATATCTTTATTACCTCCGCCAAGGAGGTTATGTTTTCATCTGGGTTTGTCTGTTTGTTAGCAAGATAACTCAAAAAGTAAAGGATGGATTTCGATGAATCGATTACATTTTGGAAATGATCCGTGTCACCGTCTGGATTCAGGAGGCGGTTATGTTTTTCACTTGGCGGTGTAATGGCATGGCATGGCTACGTGGTGGTGATTTTGCATGGATGTGCGCTGGTGCACTTTCCTGTGGATGAGAGAAGCAGGGTGCGTTGTGCACCTGCCGATATCACTGTTGATAATGCGCTCTTAAAATAATAGCCTATAACCAACTCAACATGAATTTCTGAACAGGTTTCCCTTGGTCAGAAGCGCAATGTGCTGTATGTTAATTTTAAGATAATGAGACCCCCCCCCCCCCCCCCTTATAGGTCGTTAATTGCCACACCCCTTGGTGCCTTGCTCTAAAAGAAAAACTTGAATCTATGATAAGATGTGCGTTGTGATGATTATACTTTCCACCAGATTTTGCACCACAGAAATAGAACGCCCCTCTGTGTCTCTTTCCATTACCAGGCACCTTCCATCCAACGTTCTCTCCATTAATTTTCTTCAAATCATTCACCCACCATTAAACGATCTCATCCATTAAATACCTATCAACATCCATTTAACTTTATGTCTGTCAAAATCCATTAAATGATCCACATTCCCTTTTAAACTATCAGTATAAACAAACTCATAATCTAAGCATTTGTTACCTATTAGCTAAAGGTTTGTTCATCATTAGTCATTTGCATCTCTGTGTTTCCTATGTGGCGCTCGCCCTCATGTGGTTAGTAGAGGAACTACACCGATACTGGCACTGGAAACCCAATGTTGATACTGGAATAATTATAGGGCTGATTTTGTTTGTGGTGAGAAATGATGTCCGTAGACATGTAGACAACGTATATGGCCAACATATAAATGTACTAAATGACGGTGGTAATAGTAATAATAATAATTCAAATTAATGATCACTACGTTAATAAAGGATTGAAGCGATAAACAATTAGGCTAAGCCTAAACAGTATGCTATGTAGGCCTTAGATTGTTGAAGGCCTATTATTAGATTGTATGTTGTTGTCATATGAAACGTAGGCCTATTAAGCGTATGCCACAGTACATGTTAGACCATCATTCATTGTTTAAATTGTGAGAGTTAGGATAGTGCTCCCCCCTCCCTCCCCCCAAGATATTGATTTTCCCATCATAAGGACACCCATGATCGTAACCAGTGGCATTTATTATTGTAGGCTCTGGAGAATAATTATATGTCTACCTATGACTATTATTAGGCCATCTTCGTATTTATGCTAACAGTTGTATTTTAATTATTTTTCCATGGCCTGTGGAATAGGCGTTTCTTGCTCGGTGACGTCACAGGAGCAGGGATGTCATGGCGTCGCTGGAGCACAGACCGAAGCTGCAATCTTGCTAAAAGCAGTCGTCGATGTGTAACTCAAAATGGAGAAAAATGCAAACTTTCACCGGGATGTAGGGGGAAGCTCTTTGTGCACGACTCTGCCCGGTGAGACGGGCGACATAACGGCCGTCGGAGGGGTGAAAGGAAACATAGATGCCTGCAAAAAGAAAGACCCGTCGCTCAGTACTTTGGTTAGTAGTAACGTTAGTTCCAACGCCAGTAGTACTACAATTGTTAGCCATGCTAACGCCATCTCGACCACAGAGAAATCAGATATCGTGTCAGAAATGACCGACTCGCGTTCGCTTCAGGACGGGAACGCACAGCCGAGTGGTTTGTCTGAAACCTTAACATCCGAGCCGAAGGACCAGCTGATTAACGGGATGGAGCTCAACCCGCCCTCGGCTACGGGAAATGATCAGACTGCCACCTCAAAGTTAGTAAACAAGCCAGCGGAGGGTGAGCCTCCAGCGATGGAAGCGCCAGCGGCTAGGATTATGCCCACTCTTCCCGCCGTGTCGGAAGGTGTGTCGGTGGAACAGGCCAAGCTGTCAAAGCCCACTCAGCTGGCTCCGGAAAACACTAACGAGGGGAATGCTAGAGCGGGGGTCTCGGTTTCCTCCGAGCGAGCGGCCGTTTCCGAGGGTGCACCGAGTGGGAGTGACCACAGCATCGCAGGTGAATCCCGGAGCTTCGACTCGCTGGAATCGTTCTCAAATCTCAACTCCTGTCCAAGTTCTGAGCCCACCAGCGAAGGTTTGGAAGACAAATGTCTTGCCCTCGCCCTGCAGAACGAGTACGGCCCGGAGGAATATCTGGAAACACAGGAGAAGGTGTCTGATGTCAGACTATGAGGTGATGGTTTCCACATGAATCATTCTAAAATATCACTTGGTCATTCCGAAGCAAGGTTTTTTTTAAGGATCTGTTGTACCTTTTCTGATCATGGACTTTGAGGACGTCTCTTGAGGAGTCTGTATAAACACATCAAAACAAACATTACATAATTACCAATGGGAATGAGAGTGAGAGATCATTGTTACTGTCTCAGCACCATGCACACTAGCAGGGTCTCCTGCGTCAAAGCCAAAGTATCTTTATTAGTCTCCCGAGGGAAAGAAATGTTTTGGACACTGAGAAATTTCTGCAAAAGTTACAACTGAGACACATAACAAGGAAAGGGTTACAACAATTAAATGATAAATGTACAGCTAATATTTGGGCTAATCAAGATGATCTGTGCAAATTGCAAATAACCATACTCTATACTTGTGCAAAAAACATCCTTCATACATTCCTCAGTATCATTCTGTTGCCTATTAAGGACAATCATCTCAATTACAAAGTAGACTGATCTGTATTTGTGTCCACCTGCTCAATGACATCATGTGTCATGTGATCTTGAAAAAAGCATCTCAAGCAGATTTCTAATTGGTCGGTCCTGCAGTACAGCTCAAGCTTCTTGTGATGCTGTTCACAGAGGTCATGCGTGAGGTCCTGTAGCTGGTGTTTCTCCAGCTCTGGAGATGTGTAGTGGTGCTTCACATGAGTCCCACAGTAGGAGGCCATGCAGGTCAAACAGGTCTTCACTGCCGTGTGATTGCAAGCATCACACAACACCCGACCTGCTGATAATGATGATCCACTGCAAGAAAACAATTATTCAGTCATTTGAGAGTTTCTTCTGTCTTTGACAAAAATATATGTTTTCTCTGACCATGGACGAAGATAGGCCACAGACTTAAAAATGGAACACTCTTGTTAAATAGTGACATACCTAGAGGTTGACACAGATGGCGCATAACCAGATTCCCAGGACCTGATGCTGAGGGAATCAAGGATGTCAGCCAATCAGTTCAATTATTACAAATATTTCACACCCTGAAAATGACTGGAGAATGGACTGAGGCCAGATAAACGGCTCTGTGGTATGTAGCCACAAGGCTGAAACTGAAATATAGAAGAATTTCTATCCTCATGCCATCTGGATCCTCAACAATTAACTACAGAACAAGTCATGCACACATGACATACTGCTCTTACATAAATGTCAATCACATTTCTATTTAATTCTATTTTCTATATTTATTTAGTAGATGATCCCTAAGATATCAATACCCAAGGAATAGCTGAGTGACTAAACAATATTTTGCACATTATTTCGTTCACATATGTGACAAATAAAAATATTCCGAGTCCACTCTTTCCTCAAGCTCACTTTGCTTAGTTGATTGTCAGTGATCTCATTACCAGCTGGACTAAGCTGCACTGTAGGATTCTCTGAATAGGTCTGTTTGTGATGTTTCAACTACAGTACCTTCTCTCTTCCCCCCTGAGTTCAGGTGGATGGTCTTTTGACCGGTCACTCCTCATGGATGAGGCACTGGACACAGAGGAGCCTGCCCTGTTCATGGTGTCCCTGTTAGAATCACACAAGACACAACAGGAGCAGGGAGAGGCTCAGTAGACAGGGTCACCAGCCTGACCGTCCATTCTTCCAACGGTACTCCTGTTCGTCAGGGACACTGAAGTCCCAAGGAGCTCTTTCTGACTACTTTATTTCTGTCAGATCATACCTGCTCAGCTAACTTCCTGAGACAGGAAAAATATTAATTGGAATTTGAGGGCAATATCTTTTTGAACATACAATATTTGGAGATTGTGGGCTATTATCCTAATTAAACAGACGACACCCACAAGTCACAACTAAAGGAGGGAGACATTCAGCAGAAGACACAGTATAAACAGCCTACCTGTGAGGCTTCTATAGGTCACCTGTCTGTCCTTTCATCAGATGGTACTGCAGTTCAACAGAAGTCCTTTCAACAGATGGTACTCAGATCAGATCAGCTAACATCCTGAGATCAGGACAAGAAAATGTCAAGAAAAACAGATTCTATAAAAAACAATTAATAATTGAAATTTGAAGGCAATGTCTTTAAAGGGATATTCCACCATTTGGGGAATTACACTCATTCTCCACCTCCCCTTGAGTTGGAGAACTATATGGAATGGAACTATACTCTCATTCAGGCGTAATAATCCAGTCACGTCTGCTGCAGCTCAGCCTTGCTGCTGGAAGTTAGCCTACAGGCCCAGGGACTATTTTCAGGTGCTGCATGATATCATTGTGCTGCTGTGCCCATGGTGTTCCTTGATTATTACGCCATATTTTGAGATTTTACGTTGGTCTTATTTTACATTTTATCTTGAGGAGACAATTGAACAGATCATGTTTTATCGTTCGTATCGTATCGAGTTTAGCGATCGGCTGTCAATCAGAGGGTGCCCGCCCTATGTATAACCCCGGGCACGCTCATGGTTGGCAGCCTGGCGAGAGGGGGGCGGAACCCCCAGGTCAATAGGCTACTGGTATTAGGAAGTTCCGGATCTTGTGGGTTCTGCGCCAGACCTGGGCCACGCTGTTCTAAAGCTTGTGAGATAACTTTGCTAATAAAGCAGCTAATAAAGCAGTTAATAACCCTGACTCTTGGCGGGATGCTACAGTTCATTTGATTCATGGATCTTCTCATTCATGCTCAAGTCCACTGTTGTAGGCTACATTAGATGACTTATCCAGACTACTACAGAAAACATAGCCAAAACATACACACCTAGTTTCAGACAAGACTTTAATGTGTTAATGTGTTGATATAATGTGTTAATTCCTGTTTGGTTTTTGTTTACCACATTGAATGACCTCTGTGTATGATATGCGCTATATAAATAAACTTGACTTGACTATGAAAAATCATATCTGAGATCATGATTTTGGTATCAACACTGACAACTTTGAAGGCATAAATAGCCATCACGAAAGATGATGTGCAAGCTAACCCTTACCATTTAAAGTAGGCTTTAAGTCAAGTTGTTACAACAATGTTTACATCTTATGTCAGGCTAATATTAAGTTAATCCAAAGTATTTTTTTTTTTATATAATGTCTTTTTTGGGGGGGCTTTTATGCCTTTTAATGTTATAGGACAGTGGAGAATGACAGGAAGTGAATGGGAGAGAGAGCCGGGGTGGGATCCGGAAAGGACCACAGGGCGGGAATCGAACCCGGGTCGCCGGCGCACTGTGAAGGTGCCCCAGCCAGCCGCGCCACAGCTGGGGCCAATCCAAAGTATTTTTAAATAAGACATATATAAGTGTCTCTGGCTAATCTGCCAGCCTACATATCTTAAGCCTGTGTTGCTAAACTACCTACTAACCTAGGCTGAGTAATTGATACTTTCACATCTTAAATGTCTCTATTCATGCAATGGCCATGTCCGTACTGCAAAGAGCTGCAAATATTTCCTCCAGAACTGCAGGTTTGATTTTCAGAAAACTGCAGGTTTGACAGTAGGGGACCTAGGGGTGTGATTCACGTCTCTCAACCGTCTTGGCAGGTCTAGGCTACTAGGGCACAAGTAGGGCCTAAGACCTCTTGGATAAGCAATAGACCTTTGAAGTTCGCCAACAAAAAAAGCCACCATCTTTGCCCAAATAAGGAGGTCCGGTATGTTCAGATTTTTTTCTATGGGAAAATAACATGGGAATTTTGAATGTTCGCACCTGTTAAACTCTCACGGGAACGAAGAAATTGGAAATGCAGACGTTTTGCGCACAAAGTTTTGTCCTCCGCGGATACTGTGGATACTGTGATCCTCGGTAGGCTAGGTGAAGACGGCACACTTTGATCTGTGCTACACCAGAACTACAGTAACTCTACAACTTCCCATAGGCAGTTAGCTTCAATTAACACCCAGAATTCCTTATGTGGGCAAAGATGCAGCTTGGATCCTATTTAGTAGACCCTTCAGAGGTTTATTCTAGAAGCTCTCTCCGCTTTGTAGCCCCCTATTACACAGCGTGCCAGAATCAGATAGGCCTACTATTGCCTACCCTGATTAACATAATGGAGAAAGTAGTTCGTGTCATTTACGAGCCCTACCACTGCACGCTAGGACGCCATTGTACTTCCTTCAAATGAAGTAAATAGCCTAACAATCGTTTTCACAGACTAACTTTATATATCCATTTGTTTTGAGCTGGCGACTACCAAGGTGTAAGCTACCCTGATTAATAGGCCCTATGATTAAAGAAGGTAGACAAGATGTAGACGGTTAAGACTTACCCCACAACTCCGTTCTTCTTCGGCAGGCAGACTTAAGGCCCATTCATGCTCAACGTAAAGTACGAATACGGATACGTGTGGAGTGTTTCAAACGTTCTTTCCGTTGATTTCGTCCGTACTTTGACACAAAATTGAGGAGCTTATGATTACGGATGAAACGGATGAAACGTTGCAATACCGAACACTACCACAGGAATATCACACGAAAAAATGGGGGCGCTATGCATTCACACGTAAAATACGGACGGAGGTATGAAGACACCACCGGATAGAACGTGCGTACAAAATACGGACGTAAATTGCCACACGTTGAGCATGAATGGGCCTTTAGAGTGACAGAGTCAGTTTTACAGATGTCGGTAGGCCTACCTGATCCGTGTCACTGACCGGCTATTCTCGATAAAAGCGTCACATCATCTCTTGACATGAAGCGCAGTTTTTACACACTTGAAGAAAAAAAGTGTTCCCAGTGATTGTACAGATGGTGCTTCTGCTTGTTGCGTTCTTCTCCAAAATCCTCACACTTTAGTTTCGTTTTCTCTCGTTACCTATTAGACATTCTCTTATGCTGCGTTCCAGTGCATGGGACATGGGACTTATGCTGCATTCACGTGCTATGGAAAAGATGATATTTTGCATTTGTGAACTGGTAGTTACCAGAGTGTTGTGTTCAAGTGCTTGTGTTGTTGTACTGTTGGGAAACAACAATATCCTCCAACTTAATTTTGGTGAGGTCGGAGATCGAGCTCCCCAGACTTCACTGGAGGTTCTATTCCACTTCGACAGGCATTCCAGTGCACTTAGTTGGAGGTAAGACAAGTCCCACGTCCCATTGCACTGGAACACAGCATTACGTCGTTTTATATCGTATACTGCTATCTGCTGCTCAAGATATGCAACAGCAGGAGTAAATATGACTAAACTCCGGACCGACTTGCAGAGGAGATGGACTCTGCTCCTCACATGTGATGTTTTTCCAGATGTCAAAGTGATAAAACTTTCATAAATAGAACTTGTGCACTCTCATGTTTTAACTCACAGAGCCATCTCCCTAATCTCAGAGCTCTAAGCATTATCATAGTGAATAAACTGAACTCATAGCCTAGTCTCCTCTCTTGTATAGGTATGTGGGTTAAATATGAAAATGACGTGGACATGAGAGACTGATATGTCACAATTCGTAATAATATAGCCAAAGCCAAACTTTAACCTGAGAGTTCCTGATTACTGATAATATGCCTATAATAATCACACCATAGCAGTGTGTGTGTGTGTGTGTGTGTGTGTGTGTGTATACTACAGTATATTGTAAAAAGTATTGGTTCACCTGCCTTGGCTCGCATATGAATTGAAGTGACATCCCATTCTTAATCCATGGGGTTTACAGTTTTTCTCGATTGTTGACACATTTTCTGAAAACATGCCTCATATTCTCAGAACTTTACACACAAATCCAAAACAACACACACAATGGGCAAAACTCCACAATTCTCCTGCAAAATGACACTTTACCTTCAAAACAATGTAATTTCTCCTCAAAATACTCTTTTGTTCTCAAGAGACACACACAAACCATCATATATCAAGACATTTATAAGGACCAGTTGAACACTGATGTGCTCAGTGTAAAACACTGCGATGAATTGAAAACACTTCTTCTCCATTCATTTTAATGACTTGGGCCTTTTTTGTTCAGTGTTACACTACAAACAGTAGATAAGCTGATACAGTAAGTTGATATGCTTACCCTATCAATATTTTGAAATATCTCATTGTTTTCTATTATTTTTCTTTGTATTTGCTGTAATGTTATGCCGTTTTTTCTAGGACAATGCTCATGATTTCAGTTTCCTGTTCAGGAGACAGAAGCCCTTCTGTTAGTAATCTTTCGGCTGCCAAACAAATAGTAAAATACTAGCGTAGCAGGGTTAATGCTGTTTCACAAGCTAATGAGCTGCTAGTGTAGCAGGCTTAATGCTGTTTCACAAGCTAATGAGCTGCTAGTGTAGCAGGCTTAATGCTGTTTCACAAGCTAATGAACAATGCTGCTAGTGTAGCAGGGTTACTGCTGTTTCACAAGCTAATGAGCAATGCCGCTAGTGTAGCAGGCTTAATGCTGTTTCACAAGCTAATGAGCTGCTAGTGTAGCAGGGTTACTGCTGTTTCACAAGCTAATGAGCAATGCTGCTAGTGTAGCAGGGTTAATGCTGTTTCACAAGCTAATGAGCAATGCCGCTAGTGTAGCAGGGTTAATGCTGTTTAACATGCTAATGAGCAATGCCGCTAGCGTAGCAGGGTTAATGCTGTTTCACAAGCTAATGAGCACTGCCGCTAGCGTAGCAGGGTTACTGCTGTTTCACAAGCTAATGAGCACTGCCGCTAGCGTAGCAGGGTTACTGCTGTTTCACAAGCTAATGAGCACTGCCGCTAGCGTAGCAGGGTTAATGCTGTTACACAAGCTAATGAGCAATGCCGCTAGCGTAGCAGGGTTAATGCTGTTTCACAAGCTAATGAGCAATGCCGCTAGCGTAGCAGGGGTAATGCTGTTTCACAAGCTAATGAGCACTGCCGCTAGCGTAGCAGGGTTAATGCTGTTTCACAAGCTAATGAGCAATGCCGCTAGCGTAGCAGGCTTAATGCTGTTTCACAAGCTAATGAGCTGCTAGCGTAGCAGGGTTACTGCTGTTTCACAAGCTAATGAGCAATGCCGCTAGTGTAGCAGGCTTAATGCTGTTTCACAAGCTAATGAGCTGCTAGCGTAGCAGGGTTAATGCTGTTTCACAAGCTAATGAGCACTACTGCTAGCGTAGCAGGGTTACTGCTGTTTCACAAGCTAATGAGCAATGCCGCTAGTGTAGCAGGGTTACTGCTGTTTCACAAGCTAATGAGCTGCTAGCGTAACAGGCTCAATGCTGTTTCACAAGCTAATGAGCAATGCCGCTAGTGTAGCAGGGTTACTGCGGTTTACAAGCTAATGAGCAATGCCGCTAGTGTAGCAGGGTTAATGCTGTTTAACATGCTAATGAACAATGCTGCTAGTGTAGCAGGGTTAATGCTGTTTCACAAGCTAATGAGCTGCTAGTGTAGCAGGCTTAATGCTGTTTCACAAGCTAATGAACAATGCTGCTAGTGTAGCAGGGTTAATGCTGTTTCACAAGCTAATGAGCAATACTGCTAGTGTAGCAGGGTTAATGCTGTTTCACAAGCTAATGAGCACTGCTGCTAGCGTAGCAGTGTTACTGCTGGTTCACAAGGTAATGAGCTGCTAGTGTAGCAGGGTTAATGCTGTTTCACAAGCTAATGAGCAATACTGCTAGTGTAGCAGGGTTAATGCTGTTTCACAAGCTAATGAGCAATACTGCTAGTGTAGCAGGGTGAATGCTGTTTCACAAGCTAATGAGCACTGCTGCTAGTGTAGCAGGGTTAATGCTGTTTCACAAGCTAATGAGCAATACTGCTAGTGTAGCAGGGTGAATGCTGTTTCACAAGCTAATGAGCAATACTGCTAGTGTAGCAGGGTTAATGCTGTTTCACAAGCTAATGAGCAATACTGCTAGTGTAGCAGGGTTAATGCTGTTTCACAAGCTAATGAGCACTGCTGCTAGCGTAGCAGGGTTAATGCTGTTTCACAAGCTAATGAGCAATCTGCTAGCGTAGCAGGGTTAATGCTGTTTCAAAAGCTAATGAGCACTGCTGCTAGCGTAGCAGGGTTAATGCTGTTTCACAAGCTAATGAGCACTGCTGCTAACGTAGCAGGGTTACTGCTGTTTCACAAGCTAATGAGCACTGCTGCTAGCGTAGCAGGGTTACTGCTGTTTCACAAGCTAATGAGCAACACTGCTAGCGTAGCAGGGTTAATGCTGTTTCACAAGCTAATGAGCAACACTGCTACCGTAGCAGGGTTAATGCTGTTTCATAAGCTAATGAGCAATCTGCTAGTGTAGCAGGGTTAATGCTGTTTCACAAGCTAATGAGCACTGCTGCTAGCGTAGCAGGGTTAATGCTGTTTCACAAGCTAATGAGCAATACTGCTAGCGTAGCAGGGTTAATGCTGTTTCACAAGCTAATGAGCACTGCTGCTAGCGTAGCAGGGTTACTGCTGTTTCACAAGCTAATGAGCACTGCTGCTAGCGTAGCAGGGTTACTGCTGTTTCACAAGCTAATGAGCAACACTGCTAGCGTAGCAGGGTTAATGCTGTTTCACAAGCTAATGAGCAACACTGCTAGCGTAGCAGGGTTAATGCTGTTTCACAAGCTAATGAGCAATACTGCTAGCGTAGCAGGGTTAATGCTGTTTCACAAGCTAATGAGCAATACTGCTAGTGTAGCAGGGTTAATGCTGTTTCACAAGCTAATGAGCAATACTGCTAGTGTAGCAGGGTTAATGCTGTTTCACAAGCTAATGAGCACTGCTGCTAGCGTAGCAGGGTTAATGCTGTTTCACAAGCTAATGAGCAATCTGCTAGCGTAGCAGGGTTAATGGTGTTTCACAAGCTAATGAGCAATCTGCTAGCGTAGCAGGGTTAATGCTGTTTCAAAAGCTAATGAGCACTGCTGCTAGCGTAGCAGGGTTAATGCTGTTTCACAAGCTAATGAGCACTGCTGCTAGCGTAGCAGGGTTACTGCTGTTTCACAAGCTAATGAGCACTGCTGCTAGCGTAGCAGGGTTACTGCTGTTTCACAAGCTAATGAGCAACACTGCTAGCGTAGCAGGGTTAATGCTGTTTCACAAGCTAATGAGCAACACTGCTAGCGTAGCAGGGTTAATGCTGTTTCATAAGCTAATGAGCAATCTGCTAGTGTAGCAGGGTTAATGCTGTTTCACAAGCTAATGAGCACTGCTGCTAGCGTAGCAGGGTTAATGCTGTTTCACAAGCTAATGAGCAATGCTGCTAGCGTAGCAGGGTGAATGCTGTTTCACAAGCTAATGAGCACTGCTGCTAGCGTAGCAGGGTTAATGCTGTTTCACAAGCTAATGAGCAATGCTGCTAGCGTAGCAGGGTTAATGCTGTTTCACAAGCTAATGAGCAATACTGCTAGCGTAGCAGGGTTAATGCTGTTTCACAAGCTAATGAGCACTGCTGCTAGCGTAGCAGGGTTAATGCTGTTTCACAAGCTAATGAGCAATCTGCTAGCGTAGCAGGGTTAATGGTGTTTCACAAGCTAATGAGCAATGCTGCTAGCGTAGCAGGGTTAATGCTGTTTCACAAGCTAATGAGCACTGCTGCTAGCGTAGCAGGGTTAATGCTGTTTCACAAGCTAATGAGCACTGCTGCTAGCGTAGCAGGGTTAATGCTGTTTCACAAGCTAATGAGCACTGCTGCTAGCGTAGCAGGGTTAATGCTGTTTCACAAGCTAATGAGCAATACTGCTAGTGTAGCAGGGTTAATGCTGTTTCACAAGCTAATGAGCAATACTGCTAGTGTAGCAGGGTTAATGCTGTTTCATAAGCTAATGAGCACTGCTGCTAGCGTAGCAGGGTTACTGCTGTTTCACAAGCTAATGAGCACTGCTGCTAGCGTAGCAGGGTTACTGCTGTTTCACAAGCTAATGAGCAATCTGCTAGTGTAGCAGGGTTACTGCTGTTTCACAAGCTAATGAACAATGCTGCTAGCGTAGCAGGATTAATGCTGTTTCACAAGCTAATGAGCAATGCTGCTAGTGTAGCAGGGTTAATGCTGTTTCCCTGAATGCCCCCACATGAGTTGTGCTTTTCTTTTTGAGTTTGTGTACTTGTTTTTTTCCCCACAGATGTGTAGAGATGAGGGAATGTGTGATGTGAAAACGGAACTGTAAGTTGGGATGCCACCCCTCCCTGCCTCTAGTCTGATATCATGCAACACAGGACCTGCTCACGATAACAGGAAATAAAGCATTAAATAAGACCCAGTTCAGTCTCCACACCAAGTCATTTCTTATTTTTTAAAACTAAACACAACACATAGTATAATTAAAGAGACCCTATGCAACTTTTTCATAGTCATAAAATTGCTTAGAAATCGTTGTTTTGCTTGACTGACCAGTTTTATCGAAAACAGTAATATTTCCTCCCGCCCCCAGTGTCCCTATCCGCTATTGCAACCTTGCAGTTTGTTCAGGAGACGATCGTTCCCTGTTTACATCTGGAAGGCTGAGACGCATAAAGAACAAGAAGAACCACGCTTGCAATTTATATTTATATATAGCCTATGTATGTTTAAATATACACGCTAAAGCTGTCGGGGAAGCTCTGCAGAGAAATATGCAAGCATAAAACGAGCGAAAATGAAAAACGAAACCGAAACTTAAGATGAAATCGCCAATCCTGCATAGTTTCTCTTTAAAGGGACATTCCAGGCGGTGGGCCGAGTCTCCCTATCTCCCTTCGTTTTTGAGTTTATGATTTCATACAAGCAGTGTAGCTCATTTAAAAAAAATCGACTGTATAAATCATTTTCTAACACATTACCGATTGTTTCCAACGGGAATTGTTGCACACTAATGTATATTTTAAGATAAACGATCACATAATTATTGTGGGTTTAGCTCCAATCAAAGCCTGTGATGTGACGCTGTTGAACTAAGATAACCAATCACGTTCTTCCTTTAACTGTCGTCACTTCAAAACCGGGAAGTTAAAATCCAGCTGGAAGGATAATCGTGTGCATATCTTCGTGAAACCAGGTAAGTTTTAATTTACAGTGACACTTCGATATATGAATATTGTTCGTTATGTTTGTAACATTAATTCAGCAAGGCTTTCCATAAAAAATACTGTATTTTGTTTGCTATGAAATCGAATACATTAGCTAATGTTAGTGACAGCAGAGAACTGAAACAACGTTAGCTAAATACAATGAACTTCTCGTCATGAGCTACTTTAGAAAAGTCATGCAGTTAAACTATCCACAGTTTATACAAATACATTTTGTTTGGCTACAGTTTATACAAAGACATAGGTCTGTACAGGGTCGATTTTTTTGCAGGAACTGTTGCCACCCAAACATTGAAGGGCTTGCCATTGGCAGTGAACCAGTTCTTAAACAGTTTTTGGTGCTGGGGGCTGTGTCAACTATCTTGTATTCCTTATATTACATTATTATGTTGAATCTGTGCATATTTCAGTGATCAGTGTAAATCTTCAACCTTATCTTTATCTAGATAACACACAGTACTTAGAGATGACATCAACCTAGGTCCAAGAGGACTTCAGGCTCACTTCCCCAACACCTATGCTGTCAGCCTTCACCATTGAGAGCCCCTTGACCACAAGCTGACTGTGGAGAGGGAAGTGTCAACAGAGAGTATGTCTGCTGCTTGCATTACTGAAGCCATTTGCAAAGCCATCAGTGTGCTCATGGCTTCTTCACCCCCCACCCCAGCATCACAGCATTACTTCCAGACTGAATGACCAGTCCCTCCCCAAATCTTCCTGCCTCATGAACACTTTTTCTCATACTCTCCCTGAACTCCATTGTATGTCTCCTTCTGGACCCACCTGCAAACTAATCCTACCAATCCTGCTTTTTTTTAATTGCATGTTCATATTATGACTTAACATTGCACCCTTGTGTCAGTTGCCAGTGCATGTTGTATGCAATGTGAATGTGCAGTCTCCACTTGTTACACAATGTGTTTTCTTGTGGTAAAAAGTTAAAATCCTTTTCAGCAACAGTATGTGTTCTGATGTGACGGGGACAGGCTACTGATACCAGAGGCATTTTGTAAAGTGGGAAATGATTTTATAAATGCAATTTATGCCTCTTACCATACCCTTATGGGCAGAAACTAATTTGTACTTTCTCTGAATAAAGTTAAAACCGATGAAAATGCAGATTATCTTGTTTTATTCCAGGAAAAACATTTTATACATAACCCTAAAAAGGCCTGCTACACACTCACCAGGGTATTGACCGCAGGGGTACATGATTATGACTGGCAGTTTATTAATGTCTTGTTCTAGCCTACTTGCAGAAACCAGATCCTCAGAGAATAAGCATTTTAATACAAACCTTCACTGTCTTTTTCTCTCTTCAGTGCTCTATGCTCTTTGTTGGTGAAGAGCAAGTAGTAGGCTACTCTCAGTGATATCCAACATTAGCTGGCACCTCTTGAACGTCGTCTCTCTGGTTATGCCACTATGGCATTTTCAGCTATCACACTTTCTGTTGTGTGCAGGTTTGCCCATGAAAGTGCACACTGCACACATTTTGAGTTAGAGTTAGGCCTACAGGGATTTTTGTATTTCCAGCTACATGCATGCAGCACATATTTGCAATGACAATATCTAAGCACACGTGTATGTGCTTAGATATTGTCATTCTGTACTACAATGTTTTTGTTTTTTTTACAATGACAAGCCCATCCAGGCACAGCCCACCCAAGGTTGCTCACCACATCTTTACAGATGACAGACGATGGCAATGAAAGAAAAACACACACACACACACACGCACAGTTCCAAACAATACGCAATTTATTAGAACAATCATCTGAAACATAAAACTATATTGCATAGTCTCGCCTATGCCAAACGCCATTTGATCATTATATAGGCCTACAAAATGCTACCAATATCAATAGGCCTACCTCTGAAGTTGGAAGTCCATTATCTGCCACAGAAAGATGTTCCACATCAGCAAAGAATACAGTCCGGATTCAATGGATTGAGCTATTGCAAATTCGTAAATAAAATAATTAAAAACA